>NC_081415.1:7891813-8191813 GCF_030272615.1 Cryptomeria japonica | reverse complement strand
AATATGAGTAGCACTTTGTGATGAACAGGGAGTACAAAATATGAGTAGCACTTTGTGATGAACAGGGAGTGCAAAAATACTTAGTACTTTGTGATGAACAGGGAGTTCCACTAGGATAAATAGCAACACTTTGTGATGAATAGTGAGTGTCACTAGGATAGAGTATCATATGATAGATATAAGCAGCATTTTGTGATGAACAAGGAATGCTACTTTGGCTGACATGATTGATTTTCTTGACTGTAGGAGTACTTGCCTATGTTGGATTCACGAGAGAGATTCCCATCGACGTAGAGGTTACAACCAAAGCTGACATTGGAGGACAGGGCTTCCATTGAGGTTATGGGCTTGCGACTTATTTTGTATGTGCCTGAGTTTCGGGTGAACATGGGTTTGCTGACTGCTTTAGCTAAGAGATAGCACTCAGAGACTTGTACATTTCATTTGCCGATGGGTGAGATGGTAGTCACCTTGGAGGACATATACAGGATTCTGAGGATACCGATCGATGGGGAGTTGATACCCTATGATCGAGATGGAGACATGGTGGCATTGAGATGAGTGTTCTGAGATCCGAAACTAGAGATGAGGGCTAGACACATGGCATGGGAAACGATGACAGTGATAGGACTGGCGCTACCAACAGTGCTAGGAGGAGTGATCAGTGGGTTCCCGTGTCCTGACAGGGTGACATGAGGCTTGGCTGTGGGCTGGGGGAGCACCTTGGAGACATTGGTTACACACCATACTAGATATGTCTGGGGACTGTGCATGCTAGCACACTTATATTATGAGTTGCATCAGTTTGTTTACCATGGATCCATGGGATTAGGCTGTGAAGTTACATTATTATAGGTGTGGGCATATGAGCATCTACCAGTGACACGGCCGATACATTTAGAAGGCAGGGGTCATAGGTGTAGCTTTGTTCATTTATATGATATGATTACATCACAGCCATGGATTGGCAGGTTGGAGCATTGGCATTGAGTCCTGGATGAGATCGACACTATGATATGGAGGTCATACCGAGAGTGCAAGTAGTGGGAGGATGACGTAGTGGAGCTACCCTACACTTTTCAGAGTAGATATCTGATTGGGTGGATGCCCTATGTATTGGAGAGGTAGCTGGTAGACAGAGTGGGCAGGCAGTTTGGCAGGATCTAGCGGATGCCATGGGGTTCTAGTATGTAAGTGCAGACAGTGCGAGACCAGGCACACTTTGGGCCACTATTGTCATATGATCAGGCTATGATGTAACTAGTGGAGATAACTCCCTTACCATGGGATATGTGGCCTGAGATTGAGGATGTAGGGATGGATGCAACGTATACTGCATATTGGGCTGAGCATCCATTCCCTCAACTGACAGGTCTAGGTGAGCTGATAGATGGAGATGGCAGAGGGGATGAGGATGATGATGGAGATGGTGGGGGTAGAGGCCGATAGAGGAGGTGAGGTGCAGTAGGAGATAGGAGAGTGGCTCCACAGAGAGAGGGTGGTGAGGAGAGACAGGCTCAGGTGGTGAGGGGTCGAGGTGGATTTCCATTATAGGTGCTAGTAGCATAGGGTCCTAGATAGGTGCAGGGACAGGGACAGGGATAGGGTCAGAGGCAGGGGCAGCCACATGAGTAGCCATAGGTACAGGCACAGGCACAAGCATAGGCACCAGTATAGGGGGAGCCATAGGTAGAGCCACAGACAGAGGGGGCTGAGGAGGAGGAGGATGAGCTTCTAGCACCGAGGGAGATCTTCCAAGGACAGGCAGATGAGATCCAGGAGCTAGAGAGGGAGAGGGACTGACTCAGGAGGCATCTCAGGGACACTGAGTGGGAGAGAGATCAAGCCATCCAATGCTATACTGAGGTTGAGATAGCATTAAGGGCTAGGAGGCAGGTGATAGATGACACAGGGGCTGGATATGCCTGTGTTTTGTGGGCAAGGGAGGAGATCGGTTATTGGCGAGATCTCTATTATGGGACAGTGCCACCCGATTAGTAGGCTAGGAGCTTTCGAAGACTGTCGCAGACTACAATAACCACTGGAGGGAGTTAGAGGAGATAGGTGTCCAACGGTGGGGTTATGGGTCCTCCACCACCACCAGATACAGAGGGCAAGAGAGATGATCCTGGGGTGGGTCCTTCTAGGGCTCAGATTCTGTTAATGCCAGGCAGCTCTGAGGGAGGGAGTTCATCATAGCCTTAGAGGGCTCCCTATGTATTAGTATTATATTATGATGTATTATGATGTAGACACCTTCAGGTGATTGTAGCCATATGATTTTGACATCATTGTATCATGACACTTATGATTTTTAGATATATATATGAGATGATTCATCTTTCAGGCAGCTATATGCATGTGTACCTATGTGATGTTTTGATATGACTCATGATATATGTTTCTATGTGATGCTTATGATATAGATGCAAATATGTACATGATGAAATGCAATGTTTTTGCTCTTTTTTTGTTTTATATGTTATGCCAATGCAAATGTGAATGTATGAAATGCAGATGAATATGATAATGCAAATGTAAAATGTGCTAACATGTGTTGTGTGTAGGATGTGATGCAATTATGATATAATTGTGATATCTATATGTATGTATGAAATGCTTATATGTGGTAATGCAGGTGCAAACTATATGAAATGCAAATGTTTTTGGTGTGTCATTATACTCAGTCATGTGATAGCAAGCTACACGGACTCAAGAAGGACAATGGAAGTCAATCAAGAAAGGGAGATAGAAGATAGAAGATATGAAAGTGAAAGTGCTTCTTGTGCATTATCATCATTGATCTTTATTATGGAAAAATAGGTTATAAGACAGTTACAAACAAGGAATGCCCCAGTTCACACTAGACTCACAGTGTCCTCATATCCTTGGACAAGTCATCGCATTACTAAGAGACAATCGACAGACAACAAAGAAAAATAGGTGACGATACCCCATCCTCACCTTTCTAGTCAAAGACATCCTGGAGATAGAATCTCTAGTCAGAAACATCCTAGAAAAGCTAAAAGACATGTCACCAAAAAGATAAAATCAAAAGAAAACTAAGACTCGACACCAACATCCACTGTAGTCCTCAAGTTTAGTGTCTCTTGTCACTTGTACAAGTCTTATTTGATTGTGGTCACAATGTTTACTTTCACAAAAGGGATAGATTGCACTGAACCATAATGTTGTCTGAGTCTGTCAAAAAATTTGATTTGTTGAAGCCCATTGTTGCTGCTGTGTCTCATTTGAAACTGACTAAATCCCTGAAACTGATACTTTATTGCAGAGAAGATGGAACTTTATTGTAGACTGGTGATGCAAATGTTTCTTTATTGCGGATTGTGCATGGATAGACTGAAGAAAGCTGGAAGAAATTGTACTCCTCAAAACATGTGATGCTCTCAGTTCCACACCCATTACTAGACGTAGGATTTGCCTTAGCCACAGATAGGAGCTGATTTATTATGAATGGAAAGGGGTGAAAATGAGGGATTATTATGAATGGTGAACCAATCTTGGGTAGATCAATAACAAGCCATGATGGGAATGGGTAAAGTTTATTATGGATGAAGAGGTTGTGAGTGTGTGCGAAGTGAAAGATGAAATGGAATCCTGAAGGAGGGAGGAGCAATGTCTCTACACATGGCGTCAGTGACCCAATTTTCACCATGGTACTTGCCCAGGGTGCCATCGAAGTGGTTTTCACCATTGGACAAATTTATTTCTCTTTACTTTTTTTAATTTTTCAATTTTTTTGTGTCACAAGGTGCCTGTTTGCTAGGTTTTCACCAAGTAATGATTTTTTATGTTTTATGATTTTTTTGTCTTTTTGAATTGGGGTACTCTGAAGAGCTATGTATAAAACCTGCACAGGTGCATGCTGTTGATAGGATCCTCTAAAGTTTCACCCTCTGTAGTTGAGAGCTGATATGCACTAGATCCATATGTTGTTGTAATGATGTAAGGACCAAGCCAATTTGGTTCGAACTTGCCCTTCTTCTCTCTATCTTGCTGATTTTTAGGATTTTCTTTGAGAACCAAGTCACCTATCTCAAATTTGTGAGGCTTTACCTTATGATTGTAGCTGCAACTCATTCGTTGTTGATAAGCCTTGAGATGATTAAAAGCAGTTTGTCTTCATTCATCCAATAGTTCAAGTTCTTGTAATCGAGAGACCCTGTAGTCTTCATCACTAATAATGTTTTGCAAAGAGACTCGTAAGGATGGTAACTCGACCTCAATAGGAAAGATACCTTCAGTGCCGTAGACAAGTGAATAAGGTGTAGATCCTGTAGGTGTGCAGACGCTTGTGCGGTAGGCCCAAAGTGCGGGATTAAGTTGGATATGCCAATTGCGGCTAGCGTCATCGACTATCTTTTTTAAGATTTTAAGTATTGTTTTATTAGACGCCTCAGCTTGACCATTACCTTGGGGATATTATGGTGTGGAAAAATGATGAGTAATATGGAAGCGGTCACAGAGTTCACGAACATCCTGATTTTTGAAGGGACGCCCATTATTGGTGATGATGGAAACAGGAATACCGTATCGACAAATGATATAGTTGAGAATGAATGTAGCAATTTGTTTTCTAGTGATTTGCATGAGAGGTACGACTTCAATCCATTTTGTAAAATACTCGGTGGTAGTGATAATGAATTTATGATCGTTGGAAGAAGGAGGGTGAATCTTGCCTATGAGATCGAGTCCCCACTGACAAAAGGGCCAAGGAGTCGCAATTGGTTGAAGTTCTTTCACTGGCGCATGAATGAGGTCTCCATGAAGTTGACACTGCTTACATTTCTTGACAAACTGATATGAGTCTTTTTCCATGTTGGGCCAGTAATATCCGGTCCTGATGAGTTTCTTGGCTAAGGTAGGACCACTAGAATGTAGCCCACATATCCCTTCATGTACTTCATGTAACGCAATCTGAGCTTCATTGCTTTCTAAACATCTAAGAAGAGTGCCATCTATAACTCGACGGTATAGGATATCAGCTAAAATGATGTATCAAGAGGATTGGCGAATGAAAGTGCGATGTTGGTTATTGGATAAGTCAGGAGGTAGGGTATTGTCACGAAGGTATGTGAAAATGGAACCATATAACTGGGACTCATGACCGACAACACATATCATCTCAGTAGGAGTGATTTCATATGAGGGAACTAAAAGGTTATCCACCAAGAACTCATAGCGGGTCTCATTCGGTGGTAGATCGATCAGTGAAGCAATTGTAGCCATGGCATCCACAACTCGATTCTGTTCTCTTGGTATCTGTTCAAAGTTTATCTTCATGAAATTTTGTTTTAGGTCATCTACCATTCTTTTGTAAGGCATTAATTTCTCATCCTTTGTTTGGTAGTCATCAGTTGCTTGATGAATTACAAATTGAGAGTCCCCAAAACATGAAGTTCCTGGATCTTCCACTGAATCGCAATCCGTAATTCAGTTGTTAATGCCTCATATTCCACTATGTTATTAGTGTAGGGGAATGATAATCGATATGATTTTGGTATAGAATCCCCTTGAGGAGTTATGAAGAGGATGCCATCTCCTGCCCCATGCTGTGTGTATGAGCCATCAAAATATAGCTACCAAGGCTTTGCATGTGACACTGTTAAAATGGATTCATCTGGAAATTCTGAAATTAGAGGAACATCATCTATCATGGGAGCATTTGCTAACTGATCTGCAATAGCTTGTCCTTTTATTATTTTTCTATCCACATACTCAATGTCGAATTCACTCAGGAGCATCACCCATTTGGCTAGTTGCCCAGTAAGCGTTGCTTTATTGAGAAGGTATTTCAATGGATCGATCTTTGCAACCAACTTAGTTTTATGAATTAGCATGTAATGTCATAATTTTTGTGAAGCAAAGACCACAACGAGACATGCACGCTCAATTGGTGTGTAATTTAACTCATATCCCACCAATGTGTGATTGATGTAGTAAACTACCTTTTCTTTACCCTCAGCAACCTGTTGTGCTAAGAGTCCCCCCAATGTTGTTGAAGTAGCTGATATGTATAGTAGTAGAGGCTGACTTGGAATTGGTGGCATCAAAACTGGTGGATTCAAAAGATAATCTTTGAGTGTCTGGAAAGCTCGTTGACAATTATCATCCCATTTGAATTTGATGTTTTTGTGAAACAAGTGCTGAAAAGGATTACATTTATTTGCGAGTTGTGCTATGAATCTTCATATGGACTGGAGTCTCCCTTGCAAAGATCAAAGTTGACTGATATTTCTTGGTGGTTGCATCTCTAGGATGGCCTTGACTTTTGCTAGATTGGCTTCGATTCCTCTTTTTGAGACAATGAATCCTAGGAGCTTCCTGGAGGTTACTCCAAAGATACATTTCTTGGGGTTTAATCTTACTTTATATTTTTCCAACTGATCAAAGATGACTAAAAGTATGTCCAAATGTGCATCTCTGTCTATTGATTTGCCCAAAAGGTCAGCAACATAATCTTCTATAGTAATGTGCATGAGATCATGAAAGATAGTAGTCATGGCTCTTTGATATGTAGCGCCTGCATTTTTTACTCCAAAGGGCATGACATTCCAGCAGAAGGTTCCCCAAGGACAAGTAAATGTCATTTTGTGCTGATCCTCAGATGCGATTTTTATTTGATTATAACCAGAGAATCCATCCATCAAAGATAACATCGCATGGCCTGTTGTGAGATCGACAATCAAGTCAATATTTGGTAATGGAAAATAGTCCTTAGGACAAGCTTTGTTGATGTCTCTGAAATCTGTACATATTCTGATGTTATGATCTAGTTTACTGATAGGCACTAAGTTGGAGATCCATTCTGGATAATCAATTGGGCAAATGAATCTGACATCCAATAATTTCTCAAGCTCTGCTTTGACTAATAATGCCACTTGTGGATGCATCTTTCTTAATTTCTGTTTCATTGGTTTTGCCCCCGATTTAACTGTCAAATGATGCATTACCAAGTCCGGATCCAATCCAAGCATATCAAAGTATGACCATGCAAAATTGATTTGTCATTCTATAAAGAAACTTATGAACTTTGACCTTTCTGTCTTTGTCAATGATTGAGCTAGGAATATGTTGTGTGGAACCTCTTCTGTGCCAATGTTTGTTTTGATAGTCTCCTCTACCAACATGGATGATTTCTCCTCATATGATGATGGGAGAATGTCGAGCCTTCCATCTTCGGGTGCCTCAGAGAGGTTTTCACCCTTAGATACATCCTTTCTTTTTACTTTTTTGGGGTCAGATACCGCCACAATGTGGTTTTCACCATAAGACCCTTGATTTGTTTTTATTTTTATATTTTTGCGACTGGAAGGCCCGACACCCTCACCAAAGTATGCCACGCTATTGAGTTCTATAGTGTATCCCACTTTATGGTCCCTAGGGGGAAGATCCTCTCGTATGCCAAGATAGTCAATAAAAGCTTCATCATTTTGGAATGTGTCAAACTATGCAGGTCCTTCATGGTCCTAGTCAATAAGCTGGTGGTGAACAAGGGGAAGGCTTTTGATGTCTTCGAAGTTGGCGAGGTTAAGAGTGAAGATGCAGTTATATTCAGGTATGCTGAGGTAATTATCGAGGCCATCATTGGCACTCTCCTCATCTTGATCATGAACGAATCCAAATTGTCATCAGTAGTAGCACATTCTGGGACAGGTGTTCTCATTCTATGTGATTTCGACCTAGAACCTAAAGGCAAGGACTATAGTGGATCCTCCGGGGTTGTTTCTTGACCAACTTTAAATTTTCTACAAAATTCCTCTTCTTCTGTGGGTTCACCTGGTTCTCTGAATGTCTCAGTGAGCTCATAGTCACTGGCGGATTTGTCTAAACCCCATTCCCATTCATTGGAGTCTGTGGAATAGCGATTCTCTTGTTGAATCTTGGCAGCTTTGATTTGTAATGCCTCTCCTATCTTTTATGTGTGGACCTTGGAAGTCATGAAACCAAGTCCTTTAGAGCACTCCTTTTTGAATGTCAATTCAGGTTGTAAAGGTTCCATGATGCCTTCCTTTCTTAAGCCAAGAGGGCTTTTGCCATCATACCCAAATTTTTGTAGGATCTTGAACCCTTTGCCATATTTTTCACATGGTATGCAGATGTGATCTTGTGAATCTTTTTCAGGGTCTTTGTAAAGCATTTTGTATAAGTCTTCCTCTTCCATTTCACCCCATTTTTGGAAGATTGTTGGATCCCATTTAAGTGTAATGATAGATTCCAGCTTAGTAGGATGTGGTCATCCATATTCTTTTGGTGAATCCATGACTTGTTCTAAGTACATGGTTTGATTCAAAGTGTATTCACCCATGCCCTTGTCTTGGAATTTTCCTTTAAGCTCACCTTGGTTTGATGTCGAAGGTTTCAATGATTCAGGATCAATGTATGCAGAAGAAGGAACAACTTCTTGATTAATTGGAATGATTGTCTCAGTTGTCGGTCTCAAGTTATTGCAGTATATAAATGGATTAGGGTCACTGTTAACTGTTATTTCAACTCCATTGTGAGGAAACTTGATGCATTGGTGATATGTAGATGGGACTACCCTCGTTTCATGAATCCAAGGATGTCCTAGTAAGATATTGTATGTGAGTTCCAGGTCTAGGATTTGACAAACCACATCCTTTGTAACCGACCCAACTCTGAGAGGCAAGGTGACTGTACCCTTGGATGAACGCTCTTCGTCATCATATGCCTTGATGGTAATTTTGTTTGTAGAATTCACAGCTTTATCAGAATATCCAAATTGTTTAATAGTGCTCAATGTACAGATGTTTAGACCTGCTCTTCCATCTATCAGGACTCGTTTTATTTGATGTTTGTGTATGAAGGCTTCAATGTGTAGTGGTGCATTATGTGGCTGACTTACGGAAGCGTCATCGGCTTCTGTGAATGTAAGGGAGTGTGGAATGGAGAGGTATCCCACCATGGCTTGAAATTGGTCCACGTTCATATCAGTGGGGACAACAGTGTCTCTCAAGATTTTATCAAGAATGCCTTTATGTGCGGGAGATATGCGTAAAATCTCAAGGATGGAGATGAGCGTGGGTGTCTTCCTGAACTGTTCTACAAGATCATACTCAGGCTTGGTTGATGAGGAAGTAGTGTTTTTAGCTGGAGTACCTTGCAAAGTGAATTTACCTTGACGAGTAGTGACATTACATTTAGAGGTTGGTTCGGAAGAAGATCCAATGCCTTTTAGGACAATCTTGGGTCTTTGGGTAGAAGTCTCAGGCGTTTTGTCTTTTTAATGATAATGGTAGAGACATAATTGTCCATCGAAATGTGATTGATAGTTGAATCATAGTTATAAGATGCTCTGGTATAGTTGGTTTGGTCATTTGTGGCTTTACATTTTCCTTTGTCATGCTTTGGGAATGGTTCCTTAAACATCTCATGTTCTTGGTTGGATGAGTGTCCTTCAATCTCAATGTCACCTCTATCAATGAGATCTTGTATGATGTTCTTTAGCCGATGACAATTTCTTGTCTTATGACCCTTGCTCTTATGGAATTCACAATACTCATCATCATTCCACCAATTTGGTTTGACCTTTGGCTCATATGGAGGAAAATCTGGAACTGTGATTACCTTGTTTTCCACTAGCTTCTTGAAAACTGACTCAAGTGGTTCTCCCAATGGAGTGTACTTCCTTTGTGACTTTGAAGTTGTTTGAGTATTCACTTGATTGTTTGTAGAGCTTGATCCTGAAAAAATGATTTTGGTTTGTACCGTATTGGCATCCACAACACCATCATTGACTATGTTCTTGTTTTTATTCCAAAATCTTGGCTTGTCTTTTCCTTTAAAGTCATCTTTATTTTCCTTGAATATCTTAATGACTTCTTGTTCAATTAGGACCTTTTCTATCACTAAGCCTTTTTCAATGACGTCCTTGAAGGTGGACAAACAAGCTTTTCTTAGGTGATAACCAATGTCCTTGTTAACATTTTGGGTGAACATCTCTACCATTTGTTTTTGTGGAATTTCACAAGAGCATTTGCTGGGTAGATTCCTCCATCTTTGTAAAAATGATGAAAAAGACTCTCCATCCCTTTGCTTGGTGTTACACAAAGTAGTGACTGATATGTTTGTCTCTATGTTGTATGAGAAATGTTGAATAAATGCCTCTGCTAAGTCACCCCATGACTTAATACCAGGTGGAAGTTGGGAGAACCATTCCATAGCTTGATCACCTAAGCTCTGTGGGAATAACCTCATCAAATATGTCTCTTCTGTTGCTACCTCAATGCAAGTTGTGAAAAACTATCTTATGTGTGCCTTAGGATCCCCTTTTCCTCTATACTTATCAAACTTAGGTGTCACAAAGTGTGTAGGAAATGGAGGCATTGGAATGCTCTTGTCAAATGGATAAGGACATATGTCTCTCCTTGTGTATGTTGGCTTCGATGTATTTATGTCCTCCATTTTCTTTTGTAAGTCCCCGATTTGTTGCTCCAAATTGATCTTAGGTGGAGACCAAATTCTTGAACCATATCCCATACCTAAACCAATGTGTGGAGGAGGAACATGTTGCATATATGGATGAAATTGATCATACACATGTTCATATGGAGGAGGTCTATAATGATGATGCACATACGGGCCACTTGGTATAGAGTCATGTTGAGGAATGGAATACCTGCTTTGTCCATGTATACCATACTCTATAGGAATGTCATGAGTTTGTTCGAGTGTGTTGCCCCCAAATTTGATGTGGGGTTTCCTTGTGTCCAAATTTTGAACATGCCTTTGAATATCTGATTGCTTTGGTGGTTCCTTAGCCTTGGCATATTTTTCTGCATAAAACTTCCACAATGGTTTGCGAAGGTGAGTATCAACCTTGTGTATGTGGGACCTTAGGTTTTTGAAACAAAGATGATGGCGATTCACGTAGAAGATGTGGTCCTCTATTGCCTCCACTATTAGGTCTCCTTTGATCCATGTTGGAGTGAGTTTTTTGCAAAGGTCTATGTTCCATTATTTGAGACATGTCAAAATCATGAGGGATCTTGGCTCCACTTTGTGCCATCACTTGTAGAAAGTATTGTCTATCTCTCCTCATTATTTCTTCAGCCAATCGATTGAAATGGGGATTCATAATGGTGTCTTCCACTTCTTCCGAATGTACTGAAGTGTTTTCCATATTGTCATTGTGTGTATCATTGTGTGTATCATTGTTGTTCGTAGTGTCCATGTTCTCAAAATTTGGAATGTTTCTATAGGCATCCATGTCAGGTAATGTGTTATGATCAGAATTGAAAAAGATGTCATTGTCATACTCATAGACACTCATGTTTGTGGACTCTTGAGCCTCTTTAGCTTCTCTCTTGGATTTTTGGGATTGGGTTTCAACCATGAACTAGGTATTGACCAAGATGTGTGAGACTAGATGAAAGATGGAAAGAGTATGGAAGACTAAGAGTTGGATGGAATGTAAATGAATCTGAGGTGTACTTGCAATGTCCAAAGTGTAAGACCAAGTATGTATGTAGTAGAGTAGGTGTGGCTTCCAAAGAGATGATAGTTTCTCTTGATGAGGTAAGTTGACCTTGACTCTAAGTAAGACCAAATGGGACCCAAAGGTGATAGACCTTGATGAGGGACCACTTAGCAAAATGTTGTTGTATGTAGTGTGTTGACAAAGTATGAGGAGGACAAGCAAGTGACCTTTTGACTCAAGTATAGACAAATGTGACTGTAATGTAAGGTGTAAAGCAATGATGAACTTTGTGAAACCCAAAGACAGGTTGAATTCTAGATGAAAAACCTAGAGAGATAACCTAGGAAGCTCAATAAGTCTGAAACTGACTGTTCTTGTTTGTTGAATTATGAAAGTTTTCAATCCTGAACACAGACGTGCCTGTATACTTCACAGAAACGCTTAAATGACACAAACGCTATTCTTCTAGACACAGATGCATTTCTAAAATGTTGTAGATGCAAAGTTGCTCAAAAACACAGACACGTTTCTGCCCTTCACAGATGCGTTTTGACAACACAAATGCTATTCTATCAGACACAGACACATTTCTACAAATTTTGTGCAATTTTTTCAATCTGTGCAATTGCTTGTTGTGACCAAATCTAAATGTTTGACTATTTTTCGTGACAAGAGGACACAATTTTGATGAAGACTCAACGTTTGCAAGTGTTTAGACTCCAAAATGACTCCAAAAAAAAGTGTGTTGTTTGATGTAAAAATTGTTTTGCATACACTTGAAGACACAAAAGACAAAATGTTTTGATATTTGGTCTTGAATGTTTGATTGTTTAAAATAAGTCAAGCACAATTCTTATGGCTGGCCATGACAATAGTTGTTGATCCCACATGGAGTTTCCCCCGAGGCTATGCTATTGAGAGTGGATACTTAGATTCTTGACCCCACTGGCTCCACCCTCGACACTCACTTCTCGGGGTAGCCAAGCATCAGTCCCCATGAAAACTCCTCGTGGTGAACTTTGTATCTCTAATAAGAACCGTATGTGTGTGGGCTACTACCAGAGGTCCGACCTCCTACCTCAACAACTAGAAGGATTTTGGTTTCTAAAATGAAAAGGTGCTAGTAAGGGCATCCGCTCGTGTGGCCATACATGTGGCACTTTCAACTCTATAAATACAGAAGGCTCCCAGCAGATAGGGGTTAGGCCCTACAATTGATCAAATAAATTTGATCAAACGATTTTATGGGGAGACATAGTGTCGGTATGAACTAATCAGCACACGTTATCCATAGTTTTCACCATGAATACAATTATTTATAGAGGTTTGAAAGAAGATGGCTTTTCTTTTGCTACCACTTGGGTCGTTCTCTCCTCACTACCAGTCCTAATGACCACACGGGGAGACAGGCCCTCTAAAGATTAAACAAAAAGAGCCTATTGCTCAAGACACAAAAGACAATGGTTCAATTTTAGTGCACCAATTGAAGTGTTTGCTAGTCTATGAAAACAAAGCACATAATACAGATCAAAAACCCTTGCCAAGGTCCTGCAACAAAGATCTATTAGTAGTTTGGATTGTTTCAAATGATCACCCCTTCCTGCAAGCACACAAGTTAGGTGAATTTTAAATCCAAAAGACTTTGTGAAAATAGGGGCCTTCGACAAAATGATTTTGCTTTCAAGACAAGCTGCACCAATTTTGCTAGCTATATCTAAAAATGTTAGCTCAAAATAAACCAGATTTGAAAATCTGAATGACTAAAAACTGAATCAATGAAACCCAAAATGAAACCACTACACAAAAAATGTGGTTAGCAGAAGCACAAACGTAGCTTCTGGACGCAGACATGCTTAGATGAGACACAAATGTAGCTCCAAAACACAAATGCGACTTCTGGACGCAGACGCACTTGAAAACCCCACAGACGTGACTAGGGAACACAAGCGTGATTTCTAGAATCTATAAAAAAATAAAATACTGTCGAGGATGAAGACGCGATTCTAGATGTTGCAGACGCAGCAAAAAACCAAAAATGTGATCTGAAAGTACATAGACATGAAATATCCAAATGCTGTCGAAAATGTTAGATCTGCAACTTCAAAACACAAAATCTACAACAAGGATGTTAAATGCAAAAAGGACAAGAGTCTCACCGGGCGTGCCAAAAAGTCTATGGTGAAAATGGATAACAACAATAATATTGAAAGACTAAATGAATTCAACCACAAAACCCTAGCCTAACAACAACAAAGATCCACCATAACATATGAAGATTACCTAAGACAATGCAAATCAAATAAAATCACAAAGATTATACCATCACATGTCCAATAGGGTTTGAATCTCCATTCTTCCTATCTCCATTGATCTTGCTTGATATATTTGCACTTAGATTTTATGTGTGCAGAAGAGCTCAACAAAGAACAGAAATGTTGTTGCAAGTAGGATCACATATGCAAGTGCAAAGGCGTAGTGTAGTCAATTGATCAAGTCATTAGGGTTTGATAATGAAGGAAGCATCTCCTTATATAGAAGACACTATAAGAAATGGAGGGATAAGATTGAAAGGTGTAAGAGATAAATGGTCAGCTAAGATTAGAGGGTAGGTAGAAGAAATAAGAAAATAATGAGAGGGTAGGTAGTGTAGGAATTAAGAGATGAATGACATGTGTCATAGGTGTAAAAGGCTAATGAATTAATTAAATAAATAAAGATTTAATTAATTAATAGAGGAATTGAGATCAATTAAATAAATAAGATATTTATTTAATTTAGGAAAAGATAATTTTAAATAAATAAATGTATTTATTTAAATGAGAAATAAGGCTAGAAGAGGATAAATGAATTAATTAAATAAATAAAGATTTATTTAATTAATAGAAGAATTAGGCTAAGATAATTAAATAAATAAAGATATTTATTTAATTAGATTGGACAATTTTAGGTGTCTACAGTAACAATAACCATCAGACCTAGTGACATTTGGTTGCTTACCTTTTCTGATTTGGCACATGTTGGCAGTATGTCCTTGTTTTCCATAGTAGTTGTAGATAGGCTTCTTTCCTTTGATGTTCTCCTTGTTTCCAGCTTGCTTTGATGATTCCCCTCTCTCGGTGGTGTTGATCCCTTTCTCAGTAAAGTGTTTTTCTTTGTAATCAAGTCCTGCATCTTTGTTGGGTCTTCTTATATTTAGTTACTCATCCAACATCCATGATGCTTCATAACTTTTCTTCAGTGTTTCTTTTGATCTCTTCTCTACTTCAAGTTCATTGGTCAATCTTGATAATTCAAGTTTCAATGCTTGATTCTCATTTTCTTTTAGATTTGCTTCATGATGTGCATAACCCAATTGATCAAAAAGATTATGTTGAATTCCAGTCATTCTTGTGATTTCATCATTCTTTTCAGACACCAATGCTTCTAGCTGTTGTTTTTCCCTTTCCATGTCTCTTATGTTATCCTCAGTTGTTCTTAATGCATCAAGATTTTCAGTCATCTATGTGCTGAAATGCTCATGTTCTCTTTTCATTGCTTTCAGCTATTCAGTCAGTGCTTTGTTCTTTTCTTTCAGTTCTCCAATCATTTCTTTAGTCTCTTCTAATATATTGTTCTCAAATGATGTCTCAATTTGTTCCACCAACTCTTGTGAGTCCTATAAATCATCAGACAACCTTCTTCTGACTTTCAGTGATCTTTGCATTTGTCTCTGCATATCTGCAATCACTTGATTAGCATAATCCAATTCTTCTTGAAGATTCACAATTCTCTGAGATTGTTTGTAGCCTTCCATTGATAAGATATTTCTCTTTAGGCTGTTAAACCCTTTTCCAAGATTGAAGTTCTGATACCAATTGTTAGGTCCAACTAGGAAAGCTAATGTACTGAGAGGGGAGGGGTGAATCAGTACTTCAAAACTTTTCTCCAAAAACAATCTTACTAATAAACATAAATTGTAAACTGCTAATCTCATAATATAAAGCTAACACATAATTATAGAAATGACATTCATACACATTTCACTCCATAACACATATATTTTGGTTACGCAGAAACTCTTTGTTAGAGAGAAAAAATGTGGTGGGAATGGCATCCACAACTTCACTATTGTAATAATAAAGGTTGCTCGGTTAGAGCTACATGTTTAGCTATTTCTGATAGCTTACCCTGTTAGGAGTATCAAGATCTTTAGATCTACCTTGCTCAAGGATTTTACAACACTTATACAAAATTTTGCACCTGGTTAAAGGCTTTACAATTTATAGACTTTGTTAGAGTCTTTTACCCTGTTAAAGGTTTCTATTACAACTCAAATGATTCAATAAAATCTTTACAAATATCTGCAACTTTACATCTGAAATGTTATAGCAGATCCTATGTGCTCAATATGAAATTACCTTGCTCATAGCATACCTCGGTAATTGATATATCAACTCAGTAAACCCTTCTATTTACTCTGTCCCTTAAACTATTCTCTAAAGACTTTCTCGGTGACCTCTGAATATCTCTGTCAGTCGTAACAGTCACAACTCAATGTGTCCTCTTATGATTTTCCTTTTAAATCTTCTATCACACATGTCTCTCATTTTTTATTCTCAAATAACTCTATATAAATAGATCTCTGGGGCGGTGATATGTTCCTGCTTCGATCTTACAAACAAGATTCATTGAATGAATAAACATAGAAATTATTTCATTGGATAAACTTCCTCAAAATCATACAAAATTTTGAAGTGCAATTTCCTATGTGATAACAGTTCCTTGTTCCTTGATTCTTGTAACACGTTTCCACATATGTGTCCAGGTTCATTGAATTTGGTAACATGTTTCTACTCGGTTCAGATTACTCGGTATACCTTCTTTACTGCTCGATAGACATAGAACGTTACTTGGTAGACAGCTCGGTGTATACTTAACTCTGTGACACCTTTCTTCTGTAACCGACTGCTTTAGTGCTTACCGACTGAATATTTTGGTAGTATTAACTGACTAGAGTATATAGGATGACTTTGGACATAAAACTAATGACAACTTAGTAAATAATAACAATACTTGTTGTGTATATATACAGAGTTCACTCTTGGCTTCACATCCTTGAAGACTACACCCAGTATACCTGAAGAAGAAGAAGAGATGCCTTGAGTAGATGTGTGTTTATTTTATTATTTGATTAGTAGATATAATTTGTCATTATCAATGACAATTATATGCTAACTTGTATCAATTTCATGTTTCTGAACATATGTAGGTTGTGTATCAAAATATTCAAAACATACCTCCTCTACCAAAGACATACATCAAGAGTCCTACAAAGCTGAAGAGAAAATGTGGAGATGAGGTAAATATGAATAGTTCAATTATAGTTCATTTTTATGTTAACTTTTTGAATGTGAATTATATAATATAACTAATTGTAGACATCTAAAAATGGTCAACGCTTGCGGAGTCATACTTTAACATTTGCGCATTGCCTTATTTTAGGGTTCTTGCATCGCATTAACATTTCTTCTATGTTGTGCACTTGGTCTTTATCATTTACGAGCATTGAGTCCTTCTTCTGCATTCTTCATTTGTCTCACTTTCAAATTTGGTCTTGTCGATAATAATCTTCAGTCATGATTTTGGTCGATCTTATCCTGTCGCATCAATGTGCGTGCTCATTTGGCATATTTTGACATAGTCAATTCGATTTCATTTTGGACATTGTCAATCCTAATCGATGATGGAATAAGGGTTTTGTCCTATTATCAATCTTATCATCTTCTGATCGATTTGTCATCGATCATGGTCATTTTCAATCTTGTCATCTTGCGATCGATTTGTCATCGATCATGGTCATTTTCAATCTTGTCATCTTGCGATCAATTTGTCATCGATCGTGGTCATTTTCAATCTTGTTGTTTTGCAATCGATCTTGTCATCGATCGTTGTCATTTTTTGATCGATTTGTCATCGATCGTCGTCCTTCTTAATCATGTCAATTTGGAGCAAGTAGTCATCGTTCTTCGTCAATTGACGCATTTATCAATCAAATCGTTTGTCAGCATTGGTCCTGTTGTTAATCAGAATCATGATCAAATCAAATCGATATCAATTATCTTTTGTCAAGACCTAATTGTCACTTCTAATTCATCTTCTAGGGTTTCATGATTTATTCATCTAATCTTGTTTGTCATTTTTCCCTCTAGGTTAAATAATTTATTTATTTATCCTAAGTCTTCTTGTCACAATTAAATATTTATTTAATTGGCTAACTAATTCCTCTCTCTTTGTGAATTAATTAATGAATGAAAAATTATTAATTAATTTACCCAATTTTCCAATTTACTAATTTCTCCTAATTCCTAATTTTCATCAATTTTCTAATTTCCTAATTTCTAATTCATCTAATTTTCTATTTTCTCTAATATTTCTCCTAATTTCATGGGAATGACATATCAAATTTGTCATATTTTGTCATAATTTGTCAATCAATCAATTTTGACATAGCAATTTGTCATAATTATCAATCAATCAATTTTGCATAGAAAGTGTCAATTTGTCATAATTTGTCATTCTTGATTTGAAATTTCCTTTCAAATCTCTTCATGCTAATCTTGTCTTTTCTCCAATTTATCTATAAATTGGATGAATTTCTTCAATCCAAAAAAATCACTTTTTCGAATGAATCCCCGAATCAATCACGCTTCTAGTATTCTTGCGCTACCGTCTTGTCAATCTTGCTTTCACATTATGCTTATACACTTGAAGGTGAGATCCACAAAACAAAGTAATTTGAAGGAGAAAGAAGGACAATGGAGAATTCTGGAGAAGACATTCATGTTTGCAATGGTTTGCATTTGTTTTAAATGTTTTATTTCCATATCTCTATTGAATGTTTGTAGGTTTTGTTATCATTGCAATCTGGTTTTGTGATTGAGCTAGGCTAATGTCTATTGCTTTGATGTTTTCCGAATTCCTAGTTACACTAATATTAATCGTGGTTTGTTTTTCTTGTGTAGGATCCTTTAGAGCTGAGCAATGCGGCGAAGATGGCTGATTTTGATGATCCATCAGTAGCTTAGGATGTTATAGATAGTTTTGGGATGCTTACATGTCTAGTTGGCATGTATATTTTGTATATGGACATACATTCACATATTTAGACATACATTTTGTTTCAGTTGGCGTTTATGCCATATTTGTGTATGGACATACATTTGTAATCATTTGAGATTTTTATATATACAGAAGTTGATATTCGATTATATGGCTAATAATTAACAATGGCTAATAATGGCTAATAATGGCTATTTAATGAACAATACAATTCATTTCATTTCATCGTAAGTGTTGTTTTTATAATGAACAATATAATTCATTTAATGAACAATACAATACAATTCATTTAATGAACAATACAATTTATGAACAATACAATTCATTTAATCAACAATACAATACAATTCATTCAATGAACAATACAATGAATGAACAATACAATACAATTCATTTAATGAACAATACTTGATACAATTCATTATTACCCTATGCATCGTCCTATTTTTCCCCCCACCTCGGTCAAACACTTGGGGATTTCTCGTTCTACTCATCGCAATGACGAACCGTCAGCTCTGACATGTCCAGTTAGGCATTATTACCCTATGAATGCTCCTATTTCCCCCCCCCACTTGATCCAACACTCGGGGTCATACCCTATTGGCGTCGTCCCTTGAGTGCCCTAAGTGCTCAAAATTATCAAACTTTGACGGGCCCTAACTCGGAAAGAGTGGCACCTACAAATGATCTGTTTGAACCTACGAGGCAACGAGAGGGTTCCCTACAAAAGCCTATCTCAGTTTTTCAATTTACCCTACAGTTTTATTAGGGCAGCAATTTTTCTGTTGGCAAAAAAATCATCAGTCTCACTCAATCGAATGTTGTCGCGTGGCTGATTTCTCATTTTGCTCGTTGCGATGATGAACCGTCTGCTCTGACATGTCTAGTTAGGCATTATTACCCTATGCATGCTCCTATTTTTCCCCCCCACTCGATTCGACGCTTGGGGTCATACCCTACTGGCGTCGTTCCTTGAGTGCCCTAAGTGCTAAAAATTATCAAACTTTGACAGGCCCTAACTTGGAATCCGTGGCACTTATGAATGATCTATTTGAACCTATGGGGCCACAAGAGGGGTCCCTACAAAAGCCTATCTTGTTTTTTCAATTTGCCCTATGGTTTTATTAGGGTAGCAATTTTTCTGTTGGCAAAAAAATCGTCAGTCTCACTCAATCGAATGTTGTCGCATGGTCGATTTCTTGTTCTGCTCATCGTGATGATGAACCATTGGCTCTGACATGTCTAGTTAGGCATTATTACCCTATGCATGCTCCTATTTTTCCCCCCCACTCGATTTGACGCTTGGGGTCATACCCTACCGACGTCGTCCCTTGAGCGCCCTAAGTGCTCAAAATTTTAAAATTTTGACGGGCCCTAACTCAAAATCTGCAGCACCTGCAAATGATTTGTTTGAACCTATAGGGCCATGATAGGGGTCCCTACAAAAGCCTATCTTGGTTTTTCAAGTTACCCTACAGTTTTATCAGGGCAACAATTTTTTTGTTGGCAAAAAAATCGTCAGTCTCAATCGAATGTAGTCGCGTGGCTGATTTCTCGTTCTGCTCATCGCGATGATGAACTATCAGCTCCAACATGTCTAGTTAGGCATTATTACCCTATGCATGCTCCTATTTTCCCCCCCCACTTGATTCGACGCTCGGGGTCATACCCTACCGGTGTCATCCCTTTGCCCTAAGTACTCAAAATTGTCAAACTTTGACGGTCCCTAACTTGAAATTTGTGGCACTTGCAAATGATCCATTTGAACCTATGGGGCCATGAGAGGGGTCCCTACAAAATCCTATCTTAGTTTTTCAAGTTACCCTATGGTTTTATTAGGGCAGCAATTTTTCTGTTGGCAAAAAATCATCAGTCTCACTCAATCGAATGTTGTCGCGTGGCTGATTTCTCATTCTGCTCATCGCGATTATGAACTGTCAGCTCTTGCATGTCCAATTAGGCATTATTACCCTATGCATGCTCCTATTTTTCCCCCCCACTCGATTCGACGCTCGGGTTGATACCCTACCGGCATTGTCCCTTGAGCGTCCTAAGTGCTCAAAATTGTCAAACTTTGACAAGCCCTAACTTGGAATCTATGGCACCAGTGAATGATCTATTTGAACCTACACAGCCAAAAGAGGGGTCCGTACAAAATCCTATCTCGGTTTTTCAATTTTCCCTACGGTTTTATTAGGGCAGCAATTTTTCTGTTGGCAAAAAAATTGTCAGTCTCACTCAATCAAATGTTGTCGTGTGGCCGATTTCTCATTCTGCTCGTTGCAATGATGAACCATCAGCTCTGACATGTCTAGTTAGGAATTATTACCCTACGCATGCTCCTATTTTTTGCCCCCACTTGATCCGACACTCGGGGTCATACCCTATCGACGTTGTCCCTTGAGCGCCCTAAGTGCTCAAAATTGTCAAACTTTGACGAGCCCTAACTCAGAATCCATGGCACCTACGAATGATCCATTTGAACCTACAGGGCTATGAGAGGGGTCCCTACAAAATCCTATCTTGGTTTTTCAAGTTTCCCTATGATTTTATTAGGGAAGCAATTTTTCTGTTGGCGAAAAAATCGTCAGTTTCATTCAATCGAATGTTGTCGTGTGGTCAATTTCTCATTCAGCTTGTTGTGATGACGAACCGTTGACTCTGACATCTCTAGTTAGGAATTATTACCCTATGCATGCTCCTATTTCTCCCCCCCACTTGGTTGAATGATTGGGGTCATACCTTACCGACATCATCCCTTGAGCACCCTCAGTGCTAAAAATATAGATAAACAAGCATTACAATGTAGACACATAATGATCATCAATATTTCCATGTATTGTATACACATAATTACCATTACACTTGCATGTGACATCCATGAAAGGATATGCAAACATGATTATTTTTCATTATCAATACAACTACACCAATGTACTCATGTACAGATACATTGCATATCATCAATATAAATAAACCAATTTGCTCATGGACATTGTATATCATCATAACAATGTTACATCAATTCACATCCATATACAAATACAACATCCCACTTCATCTGCATCAGACATCCTCATGGCCTAAGATAAAAGCTTACATACAACAATGCCTGCATATAAATGAAGACCAAAATAAGTAACCTTTTTATGCGGAATGAATGTGCTACAAGAAACAAATTATAACACTTAATACAAATTAGTTTGGCAAATTATAAATAGATCATTTCAAACATTTTTAATACTCACAAGATTGTATAATTAAGAAACTTACCAGTTTCTCTGCAAAGTATACAAGCATAACTTTGAAGAAAGATGCATGTTGATTAAAGCCCTTCTCACTGCATTTCTCTGCATGGTTGAAGACGATGGTAGATATGGTCATTTCTAAATAGCCATACATTCACTTGACTTAATGTTTATGCATAAAATTTTATCTCAATAATGCACAAAAGAATATGTACCATCACCAAGAGAGGTTCTTGTCAACGGCGAATGATCTAGCATGAACCTGTATATCATCAAAAATCATAATGTGATGTACTATTGTATATCATCAATAAAGACCTACATGAGCATAAAGGTTTTGTGATAATTATATCATCAAAAATTGTAAAACTCATCAAATGCATGATAATAAGTCGTGTTGCAAAAATACGTCCCTTCCAATTATATCATGTACCCACTATGTGCATGCAAAAACCGTGTTGCCAAAAAAAAACGTTCATCAATAGACCTGCATTTTCAAGACATCCTTAATATACACATAACAAACTTGATCATTAAGGTTTAATGATCATTGTTCGAAATGAAATGCATGATAAAAAAAATAAGGCACCATTATAGACCCACTACTCAAGTGTGCTTGAAGGGTCATCTCTTTGTTTAAGAGTATCTAGTATTGCTTCATGATCAATAGTAGTCATTGTCCATAGCTCTTTGGTCTTTGGTTTTGCTTGATGCTTCAACAACTTGACATTTGTAGCTATAATAAGGTGTGAATACATTATAATGGTTTTGTGTCTCTCATAGTCTTCAAATGCAGGTATGCCATTCTTTCTAATCATGTATGTTCGCAACCAAGTTCCCACAACAACAACTGAACCTGTAGGATATGTGAACCCATCATCATCTGTCACTGGTTGTGTTAGCTTTTGTTTTCCCTGTACACATCGTGTCAACCAATATTCTGATCTCTCTTCATTCCCTTACGGTGCAACAACTGCAAAAACATGTCCCGACTGTACAAGATCTGATAGACGATCATACTCAAGTGAACTTTCCATGTCATCATTTGACAAGGATATTGTTTGAGATAAAGGAGTTAGATAGTGGGGAATCCACGTATCAATGCACTCACTTGACTTGCACCGATCCCAATTATGCCGAACACAACTCTGACAAAAACAAGCCAATGCTCGTGTCCAAATGGTCCATGTACTTGCATGTGAGATGAGAAATGAATGCATCTTTGAAGAATCTTTAATTGTTTGACAATCCAATCTATCTCTCACTGTTCCCTCCTCAACCAACCAAAAGAATCTTCTCACTGCTGAATCAAGAGTACCTCCATGTGACAATGTTGAACTACACCAATCAACAATAGAATGTGCATCAGAGAAATTTGCACCTAAAATCCTCAATTGCTCCTTAACTAGAGCTCTCTTCAAACATGCACCTGCTCCATCATGTTCTCCCTTCCCATGCCCTACCTCAAAAAAATACCAAATATGAGGTATACGCCTCTTCACATGCATTCTACTCAACCAATAAAACATACAAGCATTCTTGAATTGACCCGTATAGTTATCTGACCATATTATATGTCGGTCAATTGCAATATCTTTCTCATGCAAGAACTCAAAAAAATTCTCGAAATAATGTTGCACATACTCGGAGGAGTGTGGTCTATCATCACTCATATAAAAATGATACTCCTCGATTATCTTCCTGTCCTCTTCTATACTATCAGGAGCATGTCTATATGTAATGTGAACAAAAATAGCAATCTAGACTGAATTGTAGTACTGAGACTGTACCTCATTCTGTGGTTGCAATGTATAGTTCTTTGCAAAATCAACCACCGATACAATAGTGCCAATCGGGAAAGAGTTCTTACACATCCTGAACTGTTGATCCAACCACTGAGACCTATGGGTGTGCCTTGCATATTTGTAGAAAAGATTTTCCTTAAAATCCAAAATAAAATCAGCAATACTCACTTCTCTTGAGACTAATTTGCATCTAGAACCTTCACCTCCACTCTTCAAAGTATATTTCACTGTCTCGTATCTTTTTTTCTCAATATAATTATTTCCAAACTTGTGTTCGCTACCCTCATGAAAACATGAAACAAAATTTGACAACCCACTACATTCTGAGCACTTCTCATTCAAACAATCATTTCTATAGAAATAGTAGCCATCATCTCTATGGCATAAAAATAGATCTTGCAAGTCTCTTGATGATCTCAGAAATAGCATTGCACCACACTTCTGCAACATCTCATAGTATGCATCGTAGAACGAATATGACATAAAATTTCATGGTATATTGAAAACTCCACATGGTACTTGCTCTATCCAAAGTTTTATAGTTTATGTTAAAATCAAGACAAGTTTGTCTCATTTGATGAGCCTTCCTCAATTGATGGCTTACTAAGGAGGTTGTAATCACTCTTCAAGTGGCTCTCTTATCTCTTTCTTTGGTATTCTTTTCAATAGAATTGAGAGCGTCAAATAGATATTTGCAATAATAGAATTTCTCTCCATCTTCTTGTTCATATGAATCTTCAATTTGTTTAGCAATGGTCTCATCTTTATCATCTTTATCAATTGAACAAAGAGTTGGCATTGCTCGGTCAATGTCTTATTGCTAAAATTTTGGTTGAAAAGTTGTGTAGCCCACAACCGAATGGTTCTTGTTGACCTCTTGCCTTCAAGATTCGCAATAATGTTCTCATTGATTTCAAATAACCATTTTGGGGTTCTTGAAGGTCTTGGATTTGGAATTTCTCTTTCATCCATGAGAGGGTCTTCATTTCTAAAGTAATTAGGTGTTACATATGGTTCACTTGGTTGAGAAATTCTACCTTCAATGTTAAAGTTTTCCATTTTCACCTCCTATGTCAAAATTTTCCACATGTTGAGCATTTTCATTATCACTTTCAATATTTTCAAAATTTTCAATATTTTCACTTTCAAAATCTACATTTTCATTTTCAAATTCAATTTCCTCTTCAGGTGAAGTAACATTAGCAATATTTAACATACCTTGTCTTCTCCTCCTATGGCATTCTCTATCTCTTTCTCTATACACTTCAATTTGGTCATTTGAAAGTTTTCTTTTGCGTTTAGACTTCCGATGACTACTACTCCCCATTTCCCTCCACACATGCTCCTTCATGATTGATAATGTAAGTTTTCACTTTAAGAATCTCCCAAAAGCACAAATTTGTCTCTAGCTATCTGAAAACCCATGATCCTCGACAGAAAATGGAATATGCAGACTGTGGGCTGTTGGAATCTACAAAATGGCCCACAAACCCTTTTTTTCCTGATTTTAGTACAAAAATTTGTGGTCCCCAAAAATGTTCCCGTTGCCGCCATTTATTTAGTAAACTACCACATGGTAGAAATCCGATATTCGATTAAATTGGATATCGGATTTTATTAGTCATATTTTAGAGAGAGAGAGAGAAGGAGAGGGAGAAAGAGAGAGGGAGAGAAGGAGAGAGAGAGGAGGAGAGGGAGAGAGGGAGAGAGAGAGAGAGAGAGAGAGAGAGAGAGAGAGAGAGAGAGAGAGAGAGAGAGGGGAGAGGAAGGGAGAGAGAGGAGGGAGAGAGAGAGAGAGAGAGAGAGAGGAGGAGGAGGCGAGGGAGGGAGAGAGAGAGAGAGAGAGAGAGAGAGGAGGAGGAGAGAAGGAGAGAGAGAGAACAAGAGAGAGAGAGAGAGAGGGAGAGAGGGAGAAAGAGAGAGGGAGAGAAGAAGAGAGAGAGAGGAGGAGAGAGAGAGAGGAGGAGAGAGAGAGGAGGAGAGGGAGGGAGAGAGAGAGAAGGAGAGGGAGAGAAGGAGAGAGAGAGAGGAGGAGAGGGAGGGAGAGAGAGAAGGAGAGGGAGAGAAGGAGAGAGAGAGCAGGAGAGGGAGAGAGGGAGAAAGAGAGACACCATATGACCCCTAACGACACCATAGGACTCGTTAAGACACCAAATCATGTCGTTAGGGCTCATATGGTGTCCTGTGACCCCTTAGGACACCATATGACCCCTAACAACATGATTTGGTGTCTTAAGGGGTCCTATGGTGTCCCAAGACACCATATGACCCCTATGGACACCATATGACTCTTAACAACACCATATGACCCCTTAAGACACCAAATCATGTCGTTAGGGGTCATATGGTGTCCTTAAGACACCAAATCATATCGTTAGGGGTCATATGGTGTCCTACGACCCCTTAAGACACCATATGACCCCTAAAGACATGATTTGGTGTCTTAAGGGGTCCTATGGTGTCGTTAGGGGTCATATGGTGTCCATAGGGCTCATATGGTGTCTTGGGACACCATAGGACCCCTTAAGACACCAAATTGTGTCGTTAGGGGTCATATTGTGTCCTAAGGGGTCGTAAGACATAATATGACCCCTAACGACCCTCTCTCTCTCTCCCTCTCCCCTAATCTCTCTCTCTCTCTCTCTCTCTCCCTCTCCCTCTCTCCCTCTCCCCTAATCTCTCTCTCTCTCTCCTCCTCTCTCTCTTTCTCTCTCTCTCTCCCCTAATCTCTCCCTCTCTCTCTCACTCTCTCTCCCTCTCCCCTAATCTCTCTCTCTCTCTCTAAATTATGACTAATAAAATCCGATATTGGATTTTATCGGATATCGGATTTTTCCCATCGCCATTAATGTGGCAGTTCAGAAAATAAAAGGTGGCAATGGGATAATTTTTGGGGACCACAAATTTATATATAAAAATCGGATATTTGGTATAATCAGATATTGGATTATATCGGATATCCGATTATATCAAATATCCAATTTTTGTAGCCAAATTTCCAAATTTCAAATTTTGGCTCGGGAATACTTTGGTATTTGGCTTGGAAGTGACAAGCCTAGAAAGTCAACTGAAAAAATGTGTTTTTCAGTATTCCTTGATTTTCCAGACTTTACACTGGTGGCTGACGACTTTTTTTGTAGCCAAAATTGATAAAATGAAAAGGGTTTTTTAAGGACATTCCCAACTTTCCAATAATATAAGGCTTGTTTTATTTCGACTTTAATAAATAATTATTATTTATTTTCTAATTGAATTCTGACAATAGTCCTGATTGATATACTAATTGAAAAACAATCATAACTTTCAAATGGTATAACATTTTTTGAATCCGAAACATGCATCACATCCTATGCTTTGTCTACTATAGGAAAAAATTAAAAGAAATTAAATTTCATAAGGTTTTGACCAAGTTAAGGTGGCCAGATGTAGGAGTTTTTGAATTTTTGAAAAGCTGTAGTAAAAAATTCATAAATAATTATTTACTTTATAAAAAATTAAAAAAAAATGTGTCACATCCAGACATGAGTCTAATACTTATATTATAAATATTATAAAAAAATATTATGATTTGATTGTGATTAGGGTGGTTAGACATATGTCTACTTCTTATTTTTTTCCTGAAATTTGAGTACCACTGCATTGAAATTTGAAATTTTCATCAAATAGGATTTTTTTTTTTCCAAAAAACAACTAGTAGCTTAGAAACTACATTCAATTTTCTATATATTATCTTCTTACATATTTTAAAAATAATGTTCACAACTTATTCAAATTTTCATGCCAAGTTGCATAACTCTGATTTTTTGAAATTTCATTGCCACTTAAGGGCCTGTTTTGGCACACCATGATCCTGCACATACCCAGGAATATCTTGTTTAGGGAGATTTTCCTTTCTTTCATAATGCATATCCTTTTTGGTTGATTGGGAAGGAAGATATCAAGTTTCCACAATCCATAGAATATTACAGAAAAGCTTCTAGATTAGATTGTGTAGAATATTTTACATAACATTTCGAATCACACTTTGTGATCCATCATCAAGATGATAAAGAGAGCCAAAGGAGAATATGGATGCCTCATATTTACTTAAAGTTATGTGGGGAGATAGATCATGCATGAAATTCATAATATCATCTTCTCTACAAATGTTTTGATAATTAAGATAGGCTCTAGGAGAATAAGGAGGATCTAGAGAGAATGAAACACCAATATCTTCATTTTACCCCCTTGCATTGGGGTATGTGTATGAGAAAAAGAGCCACGTTGTTCTTCAATGCTTGATCTCCATTAGAGAGATCATTGATAGGAGTATTAGATCCTTCTTCATTAGCATGAGATAGCCTACGAGAGGTACAATTTTTAGATTTTTTATTAACATCTCTAGGATTAGGATCTACAAAAGCTTTTAGGTGATCTATATATGAAATGCATTTTCCTAAACATATCACCATAAAACAACATGAACTATAAATGAAAGATTTGAGATCTATTTGAATGATTGAAAGCAATTTGGAAACTCTAAAAATGTAATATGCCAAAGTACTATGAATGAAAAGAAGCAACATTGTGAAATGAAAGAAACCACTATTCATTAGGGTTTTGTGAATATTAATCTCAAATTAAAAAATTAGGCTTTTGTGAATATTAATCTCTAAAATTTATTAATTTTAATTTTAAATTTAAATTGTAAATGTAAATTTGACTTTCAAATTGCATAAACACTTAGAGGTAAGAACATAAATTATAAATAAAGGTGTAAGAAGTGGGGTTCACCAAAATATGAACTCTGTGAAAATTAGGGTTTCCACCACTAAGTGTATGAAAATTACTAATTTTAATTAGGTACCAACTACATTAAAGAGGGGTGAATACAATAGATATAGCCTCAAATCAACAAGGATAGGGCTGAGAATTTTGATTAGATTCAGTGTTTTGCAATTTGATACCCTCTTTTTAAGTTGAATTGTAAAATGTTGACATTAGGGTAAAAGTGTTGGAAATGAAGGTAAAAATTTTAAAACAATGAGATATTGTCATTGGATCGAACCACAAACCTAGATCTGAGCAATGTCAATGGATTCAGATATGTTCTTGGAAGGAGCTACTAATTTGTCGAGACCGTGGTGGTGGTCACCTTGGTCCTTTGCACTTTTCACACTCCAATGGAGGATTGATTTGTCACTGTAAATAATGCATATTCTGAAGATCATAGCTCCCTACCTACTTCCTACACAGAGAAAGAAGATGAAATAGACTGGAAATAGGGTTTTCCTTAAGTCAAACCCTGGTTCAGGAATTAACCTTGAATGAAATATTGTAAATAATGAAATTAATAATGGAAGGATATACCTCAGATTCACAATGACCGATAATGATGCTTTGCTTCTTGAATGTAATCACATATTTTGTATGAAATGACATGAACATGATAAAACCCTAATCACACACATAATCTTTCATATGAATAATATAATGTTGCTCCACAATTGATGAATGAAGAACATGCAACCTTGAAGACCTTTAGAAATTCTTGATAGTGAATGCTTGAATGCTTGAATGCTTAATTTATTAGAGATGGAAACTTAGATTGAAATGAATTGATTGACACCTTTATATATGAAATCCAGGGTCAAATTACCGATTAGGCCAACTTCCAATATTCATATTGAGCCACCAAATTCATTTCCCACTAGAGAGATGGGTCGTACCCCTCCCTTGGAAAATAGACCCCATTGAAGGGGACTAGGGTGCTAACGCCTTGGTCCTCCTCAAGTGGGGACTAAAAATAGGGTCCAAGGAGGGGGACACACCTCCAAGGAAGCATTTGGCGGGTGTATTAGGTATTAAAGTTGGATTTAAGGCACTAAACAAACTAGGATAGAAGATGAGAGGGAGACATGCTAAATTAGGTTTAGACACCTAAAAATAATTATTTTAATTATTTTTAATTCCTTACATAATTAATTTATTAATTATGGCAATTTTGATTCTCCTCGATATTAATTAATTATAATTAATATTGTCACCACAATCTGTGATTGATTTATTTAATAAATCAACCCCCTTTTATTCTTCTAAAAATCTTCAATATTAAATCTTCTCAAAATCCTCCTCTTAACTAATTAATTTCAATTAATGAGTTAACCTAAGTGATTCCTACAACTCATCTTTTCCTAATCCATCCTTAACATAATAAATTTTTCTAGAAACTCCCTAAGCTCACTTAGCATTATTCTTCTAATTTTTAATTCCCCCCACTCATTCTCTCTCCTATTCAGATCCTCCTACAAATCTCATCTATCCTAATCCCACCTAATCTTTCCTCCAAACCCTTTCCTAATGAGTTTCTAGTGGCTAATCATTATGATTAGCCACAAAGTCAACTCCTTGTCCCCTCCATTCAATCACTCTCCTTAAATGCCCTTAGGTGAATGCTCTAGACATCTCATCTTCCAAGGAATTTTTAATTCCTTCTTATTCTTCCAATCCCCATGAACATCCCTTTTTGAAGAATTTGTAATTCTTCCTCTCCATCCCTCAAGAAATGTCCCATCCCTTGCTCTTCTCAAGGCACATTAGGAAGTCTTCCCAATGTACCTTGAGGAGTATGGAGACAAGAAATGCCTTTAAGGTGTATCTCTTGGTCTCCACACCTCCTCTTGTGTCTTGTGTGGGCTCTCAAGGAATCCTGACCCTCCATCTTGGGTCAATCCTAGCCCTTCATTTTTCCTCTTGTCTCCCTATAAATTGAGGACTCCATCCCCTCACATTTCATCTCCAATTTTAGCAAGTTCATGTTGTTAGTTTGTGCCTAGAAAACCATATTTGCATCCACATCATGCCAAAATTACCCTTCATCCATACTTAGCCATATTATCCATATAATCCTTCAAATCCATTTCATCCATTTGTGCACAATGTTGGAGAGCCAGCCACATCAAACAATCTAGGAGAAAATCGACATCATGTTGGAGACATTTGGGTGCACTTCGACTTCATCCAAGCCCATTCGAGGAAGAAGGTAAAGGTTTGGAAGGTAAAATGCATTAATCTTCATGTTTTCCATGTGAGTTGATTTATGCTTCATGATTTTATATGTTTTTGTGTTTTGATTTGCTTACTAACCATCCAAATCCACCTTGCATTCTTTTCCCCCCTTCAAAATTGTGGTATCCTTATTCTTCTCAATGTTAATTAAATCCAATTTAATTAATTCTATCACTATTGTCCAATAATTAATTTATCAAATAAATTAATTATTCCCCTTTTCTTCTAAAGTCCCCTCCAATAATTATTTCCTCTAGACCCACTCAGTTAATTAATTTTAATTAATTAACCTAGTCATGTGATACCTACAAATCACTTTTCCTGATCACATTAGCCTAATTAATCTTTCTAGAATCTCTCATAATCATGATTATCATTATCCCTCAATTTTTAATTCCGACTCATGTCACATCAACATTGAGTCTCTCAAAGAGATTCAAATTTCTTTGAACCCCTCAATGCATCCTTATTTTGAAATTTTTAATTCCTCATATTTGAAATTCAAATTTATCCCCCCCTTTTTCCAAGGAATTTTATATTCCTGTTTATTTTCCCTAGGCACCCTTGATCCATGCCTTCTATCTAAAATCAATCTCAACCCTTCATGATCAAATCAATCTTGGCCCTCCATTGGCCTTCTCCAATCTATAAATTGGAGCCTATTATCCTCACAAATCATCCACTTCTCATGCATTGGCATGCTGCTCTTTTCTCCTTGATCCAAATCATCTTCTTCATAGCCATCATAATGTCTTCATGATCCTCTATCCAATCCTTTTCTAATCCAAATCCTCATCCAATCCAAATATTGATCCAACCTATCTTGTTGAGCACAAGGAGAGCAATCCACATCCAAATCAAGTAAGTAACATATCAAGTGGAGCATCATCAAAGGGCGCCTTCACTTCATCAAGCTCAATCCGAAGGAAAAGGTAAAATAGGAAGGTAAAATTATCTCTTGATGTTTTAGTGTTTTTATGCTTATTTCATTGTCATTTTCATCATTTGACCCTTCTTGTTCCATTTTCCTCTCTTCATTCTGGCACGCCCGATGGGACCCACATCCCTATTTTTAACGTTTTTATGAGTTTGAAGTGTTTTTAGATCGTAGATTATCGTTTCAACGCGTTTGCCTCACTGGTTCAACACACCCGCAGGTAAAACAATGCGGACGATTCAAAATTTGAATTTTCTAGCGCCTTTCTACAGTTTTTGGTCAATCCGCGCGTGCATTTGGTAAAAAAATCATTTTTTTTCATTAAAATTGTCAAATAGTGCATTCACAAGAAAAACAGCGCCTGCACTCATGCCAAAATGCGTGCGCATAGTCAAAAAATCATAAAAATTGCAAAATAGTGCTTGTGCACGCACTTCAGCGCGAGCACCTTTGAATCAGCTCGAGCAACTGCAAAAGAATGTGAGTGCCACGGGTTCCGTGCATGAAAAAATGGTTTTCATAAAACGGGCATAATATTTTGTTCAGGTGTTGGATTTTGAAAATTTAAAATGCATTGGAAAGGGAATTCAGGGATCTAAAATGGGTTGTCTTTATATTTTTCATATCTATTTTCAAAAAGTATTTTAACACGTGCAAAGTCAACCGTTCTTTTTGAACTTTAGATTTCCATATTTTTAGCATATAAAATCAGTTTTTATCAAACTTTTTTTTTGAAATTACTTAGACAATAATAAGAAAATTGATTTGCAAAATTTTTTTGGGCTAATCCTCTTGTGTTTGTAGCTTCTTTTCTTTCGAATGTCCAAGATTGCTTATCACAAAAACTACTAATCCATCATTCTTGCAGGTTGCCTAAGGACATACAAGTAAACATCGTGTCTTTTTAATCATTTTCCTAGGCACCTAGATATAATTAGGGGGTAAATGAACCATTATCTTTTGTGTTTTGTGAAAAGCGTAAAGGTAGGAGAGTATGCTCTCGTCTAGCTAGACGATAAAAAATCTAGACCCTCCAAGTTTTTCATGTTTGTTGCATGCTTACCTTTAGCAGGCCTGCCCTCCCAACTTTCTCTTTGAGAAGGTAAGAGGGGAATGACCCAAGTGAGTACACCCAGACCTAGGGTTCCCAACTCACTATAATAAATAGGCCATTGATGACGAAAGGGTTAATGGTTGGGACTATTTGAGAGTTCACTCTCACATTGGGTACTTAGTAGGATCCTAGAGATCTCAATCACGCTTGCGTGACTACTAGGTTCTTGGTGCTTCATTGGGCTATAGGCCTCAATTGCGCTTGCACAACTGTGAAGGGTAGCTCCTAACGGGAAGCCATACTAAACGCCTTGTGCATAGTGGCCAAAAACCTTCTAGTCATTGGTGCAAGAGGTCAGACCTCCGAAGCTGCCCATATTTTTATGGTCCTTAGTAGAGATACAAAGTTCACCATGAGGATTTTTCATGGGAATTGATGCTTGGCTGCCCTAGAGAACTGAGTGCCATGGAGGGGAGCTAGTGGGGTCAAGCATCTAAGTGTCTACTCTGGGTAAGCGTAGCTAGGAAACCAATTGGGATCCATTGACTATTGTCTTTTCTCACCATAGGATATGTTGTGAAGGAGCATGAGTGTCTTTTAAGTCTAACTTCTTTTGACCATTGTGTTTTATTTACTTGACATCTCTTGCCAAGTCCATCCCCCACAACCAATCAATCCCCCGTCTTTCCAAATTCCATATTGTCATCATTAAAACTTTAATCCATTTCTATCTATCCAATAAATTCTCCAATCCCCAATCAACTTTTATCCATTCAAACAATCATCCTTCCTCAACTAATAACCATTCTCCCTCTAATCCAATCCAATCCAATCCAATCAAACCAAGTCCTAATCCAAGGACTAGTCCAATCCAATCAAATCAAATCAAATCCAACCTAATCCAATCCAATCCAATTCAATCCAATCTAATCCAATTCAATCCAACCCATTCAATCAATCAACCAATCCAATCAAATCAAGTCCTAATCCAAGGACTAATCCAATCAAGTCCTAATCCAAAGACCAATCCAAATCAAATCCAATCCAAATCCAATCAAACCAAGTCCTAATCCAAGGACCAATCCAATACAACTCAATCCAATCCAATTGAAATCCAATCAAACCAATTCCTAATCCAAGGACCAATCCAATCAAGCCAAGTCATAATCCAAGGACCAATCCAATTCAACCAATTCCAATCCAAATCAAATCCAATCTAAACCTAATCAAATCTAATCCATCATCATTCCAAGACAAGTACTAATCCTCATCTTCATTTAACATCATCTTCATAATCTTTCCCCTCCAAAACATATTCATCCAATTCCAATCTAATCCTTCACTCTCAACATGACTACCCAAAATTTCAAAGCTTGGTATGAGAAGATGCTCATGGAAGTTCACGAATCTGCATACCAAGTTAATCCCATAATCTCCCACTCGCCCATCATACCTTCATCCATCCCATCTCAACACATTACACCCAATCCCAATATATACCATATCTCTTATCCTTCCTCTATCTTTGACAAGGGAAATCCATCTTATTCCACATCCGTATCTCCATATTACCCCTCATCCACATACTCTTCTAATCCAATATGTATACCTCCATCTCCCCCACCATCTACATCCCAATCCCCATCCTTCTACAATGCATTCATTACCTCTACTCCCCATCCAAATCCTTTACTCCATAGTCCTCCAATCATTAATCCTAATTCCCCAATCCATTATCCTAATCCTCCATCCAATTCCAATCCCAATCCTAATTCTCCATCTAATCTTAATCCTCCAAAATCCATATTGTCCACATCCTCCAAATCCATCATCCATAATCTTATCCAATACATGCTAGCAAAGGAGACAAAACCCTCACCTCAAAGCAAAGTGGCCAAGTCTCCTCAAGTCTTCCATCTACCCCAATCACCTCCACCTCAAAACGAATCCCAATCCCCCACACTTCATGATACCCCCATTTCCCCATCTACTCACATCAAAGCTTCCATACCTTCCTCCATCAAACAATCCCCACAACTCCAAACATGCCAAAAGCTTGTTCCAAAGCATGCTAGCATAGAAACCTCTCCATCTCATGATGTATCTCCCTCCACTCCATCTAATGATCACATCCCCTCTACTTCCTCTCATGATCATATGATTCCTCTATCATCACATGATCCTCTTCCATATCATGATCCAATCACCCCTCCCACTCCATCTGATGATACCCTCCCTAGTCAAGATCAAAGTATCCCTTCATCTCCATGCCATGATCCCAATCCATCCAAAGATCCTAATATTCCTTCCACATCTCATCCCCCTCAAAATGCACTCGCATCTTGTTTCCAAAATAATAAGGGTCCTCAAGATAATGCTCAAGATGTTGGTACATCCTCTATTCCTCCTAAGTCCAAATTTCCCTCATACAAATCAAAATCCCATTATCCCTCATCTTCCGCATCCATTTTGGGACCCTATGTTCCAAATTTAAACCCTTCATCCCTTCCATCCATTTTGGGCCCTTATGTTCCGATGCTCAATCCTCCATCTCTTCCATCCATATTGGGTCCTTACATCCCTCCATCCTCTACTCCATCACCTCAAATAATCCCTAAGCAAGATCAACAAAGGTACACATCCTTGGATACCTCCCAATGCTCTCTTTCCACCATCCCATCCATAAAATCCATCAATCCTTCATCCTCATGCACCCATCCCATTGCTATTGGAAGCAATTTGGATGACCAGTCTAAAAATAATAAAGCTCAAAATACACAAAAATCAAAGGATCAACATGTCCCCTCAAAATGACATGCTCAAAAGAAAAATGTGATTTGAAAGAAAGAAAAATCAAAAAAGCCACAAAGGCCCCAAAAGAAAAAATCAAAAACTATAGGTGGATTCCCAAAGAGGCAATGCATGATCCCAAAGATAAATCAAAATTGGCATCCATACTTGCTAATCCAAAAGCTCCATCCATTCACAAATCCTCCAATCCTCCATCTAATACCCCTCCATTTTCAAAATCCATTTTGAGTCCTTATGTCCCAAAATCCACCATCCCAACTCCATCATCCCCTTCTTCTATTTTGGGTCCTCATTTCCCAAAATCCACACTCTATCCCCCATCTAATTCAAAACACTCTCCTCCACTAATCCACCACCCTTCAAGGTGTGTGTCAATGTTGATCCTCCACAAATTCTTCAAACCCCATCCCTTATCCACCATCCACTCTTCACAATTCCATTCCGTTAGTCCAATCCTTTCCAAATCCTTATCTTCCATCCCCTACCAATTTCATTGTTACCAACATCTATGAGCATACCTCCAGTTCAAAGAAATACTAAGGGATACCATCTATGGAACTAGATGCTTGAGTCCTCCCCTCCTCCTTCACGCATCTACTATCTTCCACATCTACTCATCCTCATCCTTATCCATCCAAACTATTCCAAAAAATTCAAAAATAAAATAAAAAATAAAAAAATAAAGAAAAATACAAAAAACAAACAGAAAAAAGTAAAGAAAAATCATTTCATCCAATGGTGAAAACCACTTCTTGTGGCGCCTTGGGTAAATACCATGATGAAAACTTGGCAAACAAGCGTCATGTGTAATCCCCTCATCCCCTTGCACTCTACACTTGGGGGCAAGATTCATCCACGCAATTCTCCCATCCATCTACATCATATCTAGGTCCATTCTCCTTTCCTATCTTTTATTTTGACTATCCTATCCATATCCTCCATCTCATATCCCTCATCCTATCAAAATGAATCCTCCATTCCTATCTTTTGTCTTGATCATATATAAGCAAAATAATGTATATGCATACATGCTTTGGAGCACACAAGCCTTAAATCCTCTACCATCCATATCCATTACACATTATCCTCCCACCTCATACATCTTTATCCACCATTCATTGCATCCTTAATTCATCTACCTCTAGTGTGGGGCATTACACTCCTTTGCAACATAGTCCTTGGGTCTCCATCACCCTGCCCTCCAATTCTCCATATCCTATACATATCCATCCACTCCATCCATCTATCTCCTATCTAAACAACAACTCCCTCCTTCCATTCATCCATCAATCAAATCCTACCCACAATCTAGTTCTCCCTTGTCATTAGTTCCAGTCAATCAAATCCTATCCACCAATCCACCCCATCCTATCCAATTTCTAATCCAATCCTATCTCATCCAATCATATTCTCCATCTCTTCCAATTTAATCAATAATCCCAACCCCAATCCAATCCTACTCAATCATCCATCCCCCTTTTTCATCCTATCTAATCATTTATCATTCTTCCAATCCTATCCAATCCATCAAATTGAGCTTTCCCCATCTACCTAAGCTCACACTGACTTGTGTCTAATCCAAGCACCCATCCATACTTTGCTAATCAAATCCAAGTGGCAATCCTCTTATCTGCAGACTTTGCACATCCAACTTGTCTTTTGTCATCCATCAATCCATCACCTGCCCATTGGGATGCATCCTTTCGTAGTCCGATAGTTTATCCAAATCCATGTCCTACTCTTGGCAAGAGATGTAAGTTGGTCATGTGCATATTGTTTGCATGCTTGAGCTTTTCGCTTTGTTTTCATCTTGTGTCCCAGGACTATACTTGTTCAGGACTGCCTTGATCATCATATATCTTGGTATGTCTTGGCTGGTGTATAATGGGGAATAGTTTTCATGGCATGGTGTGTTTGAAGGTCTTCCTTGAACAAATCGACAACCCTACATTAGTGTTTATCAACACTTGCATGATTGTGTGCAAGGCATTCCTATTTGACTGAGCGTTAGTCCACGCCTCAGATTTTCATATCATCCTGGTCCTTATAATCAATGGTGTAGACTATCCATGGCAATTTCAAATCTAGGTTTTCTCTCTATACTTGCTCAACAAGAAATCCAATCCATTTATCATTTCTTTGTCTCATTTCATTCACAACACTCCAACTCATCCTACTTCCCTTATCTTCATCCTTTCATCACTTATTCTTCTAATTCCTTTCAAGAGCACACTTGTGTTCTTCGAACCCGCATGTCCTCTCAAGGGGGCATACCACTACTTCCTCGTCATCATTCTTCCTCATCTCATGACTGGGGCATCATGCTACTAGTCCTTATCCTTTTCTTCATCTCATGACTAGGGCATCATGCTACTAGTCCTTATCCTTTTCCTCCACTATGTTTTATTCTTCTTTGATATATCATCATTTCATGATGCTATGTCAAAGAGGGGCAAAATGTAGACACCTAAAATTAATATTTAATTAATTTAAGCCTATCAACATAATTAATTAACTTAATTATGTTATCCTTATTCTTCTTAATGTTAATTAAATCCAATTTAATTAATTCTATCACTATTGTCCAATAACTAATTTATCAAATAAATTATTTATTCCCCTATTCTTCTAAAGTCCCCTCCAATAATTATTTCCTCTAAACCCACTCATTTAATTAATTTTAATTAATTAACCTAGTCATGTGATTCCTACAAATCACTTTTCCTAATCTCAATAGCCTAATTAATCCTTCTAGAATATCTCATAATCATGATTATCATTATCCCTCAATTTTTAATTCCCACTCATGTCACACCAATATTGAGTCTCTCAAAGAAATTAAAATTTCTTTGAATCCCTCAATGCATTCTTATTTTGGAACTTTTAATTCCTCATATTTGAAATTCAAATTTATCCCCCCCTTTTTCCAAGGAATTTTATATTCCTATTTATTTTCCCTAGGCACCCTTGATCCATGCCTTCTATCTAAGATCAATCTCAACCCTTCATGATCAAATCAATCTTGGCCCTCCATTGGCGTTCTCCAATCTATAAATTGGAGGCTATTCTCCTCACAAATGATCCACTTCTCATGCATTGTCATGCTACTCTTTCCTCCTTGATCCAAATCATCTTCTTCATAGCCATCATAATGTCTTCATGATCCTCTATTCAATCCTCTTCTAATCCAAATCCTCATCCAATCCAAATATTGATCCAACCTATCTTGCTGAGCACAAGGAGAGCAATCCACATCCAAATCAAGAAAGAAAGACATCAAGTGGAGCATCATCAAAGGGCGCCTTCACTTCATCAAGCTCAATCCGAAGGAGAAGGTAAAATGATCTCTTGATGTTTTAGTGTTTTTATGCTTATCTCATTGTTATTTTGATCATTTGACCCTTCTTGTTCCATTTCCCCCTCTTCATTAGGAGCCCAAACATGAGGTGTGAATTGGTCCGGTGATAATTTATGACACTACAATGTGATTTAGCATTTTCAATTTTTTTTCTTTACTAGTTCCAACATCTCTCAAGATTATTGAACAATACTAGTTTGCTTGAGATATAGAGTTGGAGAAGATGGAGAACACATACAATTTTTAACAAAATAAAAAACCAGGCTACCATTTATAAGATAGTTGAGTTTTTTTATCTTTGCTAAAATGTTGCAAAATTTTCTTCAAGGCCGCCATTTTTTAAAAAATTCACTTATCGATTATCAACTTTATCAACCAAATATTTTTCATGTAATTTGGACATGATGATTTTAAAACTCTTCTATCCAACACAGTGGTGACAACTCAATACATCATAATAAATACACTTACACTCAAAAGTGTTAAGCTTACACATTTAGGGTTTCCCTTAGAACCATACCTAAGCCTCGAGGGTTCATTCATGATGACCATGCCTACATATCCTCTCATGGGAATTCAAAAGCTTCATAGTTCACATTCACTTGTTAGAAAGAGTTCATTCTCTCCTTTACATGAGATCTCTAATCTCTCTTTAAATTGTGAGTATTAATTAAGTGAATCGTTTACCTTAGTTCCATTATATAATAAGATAAACATTGCCATTAGGTGTTGGTTCCATACTCAACATCCCAATCATTAGAGGTCAACATTTACACATTTACTTAAGGGTTATATCACGAATCATAAACATCAACTATCTTGACAATAGGTCACATATACACAAGTGACTAGCTCATCCACATCAAATGTACACAAGTTGTCTAGCTCTAGCATACATCAAATTCATAGTGGGTAGCTGCAATATACATCTCAAATACATAGTGTATGGCTCATATAATAATCAGAAGGACAATGGTGAATGACTTGTATAGACATCACAAAGACAATAGCAACTAGCTTAGGTAGACATCACAAATAAAATAGTGACTAGCTCAAGCATAATGGCTAACTGTCACCTATCCATAGTGCATCCTAGATAGAAAATGAAAATCAATGTATTGTATAGTACAATGTAGGTCTCATTGTTTTCCTTATTCTTCTACACAAATAACAACTGGGAAGAGAATTTGGTGTATCCCATACTACACAGGTTTGTCCATGATCCAAAGGGGTCAAGTATACCATCTAACAACAACGAAGAGGATTCGCTGCATCCCATACTACATTGTGGATCTATTCTCAATTCTAAGGGTTTCCACAAGTAATGAACCAACCTAACCCATTGGATTCTGACCTCAATTTCCTATTGGCCAATGGAAACAAGTTTGTCCAACCAAGAAGAAGTGTCTTCTAACATATATTGCTTGGTGACCTTAGTGATACTGTTAGCTATTTTTTTCACAATCTTGGGTAACACTTGGCATCAATCACCCCCATGTTATAGGTGATTGCTAGGGAACTCTTTGATACAATGATTAGCTTTGGTTACCATTATCTACATGGTAAGGTAACTACCTATGCAATCATTAGCGCGTCAAATCTTGGATAGCATCTAGCAATCCTTCACCTTTGTGAGCCAAGTGAATACTGACTAATCCAAAAGATACAACAGCTTCTTAGATATCCGCCATTGTCATAGTCTAATGTCAACCTACTAACTATTATTGTACCATATCTAGGGTATCCATTGGTAACTTCAACTCCATGAACTAAGTGAATGCTAACTAATCCCTTGCAGTAACCCAGACATTGATCATTAGCATGGTCCAATGACTGCCTCTCACTACATAAATATCTTGGTGGTTCACACTTGTAAGGGTCACACATAGAAAGATTCATAGAACTTATCAAATGGATAAGTGTAACACAATGATTATTTTATCAGTCTATGCACATATTCCTATAGGTCTAGGGTTAAGTTTTACAAATACATAACAACCATATAGAACCAACACAAGATGTCCTCAACCCAACATGAACCCTTAAGAAAATATCAACTATAAGGTAGTCAACCCATTTACTTCCTTAAATACCTCATTAATCAAAAGAACATTATGTATTAAATACAATTTTTTCTTAACTCTTTGATAATCTTCTAATACCTATTTTAGCCTCGTTAGAAACCTACTAAAGAGGGAAGGTCAAACAAGTCGAGAGAGATCTTAAAACATTGGAGTTATCCCCCCTAAATTGCCCCCCTATGGTCTTGAGGTCAAAGGGGCATCCTTCACCTAAGGACCGCCTACATTGCTACTTCAAAATGGGTCAAAGTTACACATAGTTCCCCTCACAAGGATTCTCTCAATGGACTCCTATGCACAAGTTCCCCATAATCAAAATTTTGTTGGTATTACCTTTCTATTAATAACACCTAGAAATACATAAAAAACCATAAATAATTTCATAATTTAGTAACTGGTACTATAACACTTCCACTTTAAAGATATCAAGGTTTCAACCCAATTCTCCCATTATTATTCATAAACCTACTTGAACATCCCAAGGTGTGTTTAAACAACCTAGGCACTAACCTTATTACTCAACTTGAAATTTCCTTAGTTAACACAAATCCATATGAAAACACTGCCATGCAAAGTTAACTTAATAGGTTTAATATGGAGGGTCTTCTACCCAAGGGGTCAATATATATCTTTAGTCTTAATATAATATTGTATCTAACATTTCCAATATCACAAGCATTTGAAACTTCATAGGAATTACAACATAGGTGTATCTTTACATAAGCCATGATTCCTACACAAATGTACAATCATCCAACACAACCATATAACCTTCCTTGGTTCTCATAGTAGTTCCCCCATAAATTTTATTATATATACTTAACAGTTTGATAATCATCATGTAGTCATAATTCGATATGATGCTAGAATATTGCAAAAGCCTCGATAAGGATTTGAGTGACATCCCACTTCAATATGGTTCAATGATATCAAGCATCATAAAAGTAAAGGACATCAATGTATTGAAGACACATAAATTTTGATTTGATCCCCAAAGACATGTCCAATGTTTACAAACTTGCATCAAGCATGATCAATGTTTGTGTCACACTCAAGACAATTGGGACACTATGCTACATATATTTTCATATAAGATATTCACTCCCTAGTACTAGTGGAATGATATTATTAAAGTTCTAATTTCATTTTCCTTATTGTTTAACCCATTGAACCTGTAATATCTTGGAAGTTAGTAATATCTTGGTTTGTAGTTGGCATTTATAATTAAATTCTAGAAATTTTAGATGCCATCATGGTAGGATACCTACCATAATATGTTCTTTCATAGAATTACTAAATGCAAAGAGCTCAAGTCTAAAACTCATCTACTAATCTTATACTTGCATTTATTAAATGAAACTTCATATCATATATCATTGTCATAGTCTTTGAAACTGTCATCTCCAAGATAAGTATGCTATGTACATTGTAGTGTGTTCTCCAATTATATAGAAGCATACATCAAGAACACTAAAATTTCTTTAATTGTGATTATTACCAAAGCCATGCTCAAGATAGGTGAAAATACTATATTTATCAAGTCTTCATATGAAGATATACCCATGATAATGATAATACTCTATACTTATGATTTTAATTACTAATAGTGCAAATCAATAGTCACCATAACTCAAGATTAGGCTCTGCTAGATTGGGTTTAGTAAACAATAGTTGCAGAGTTATTAATAACCAACACCATGTTCAATTTTCCATGCATCATAGTTTATGCATTATACACGAATTGATGGCTAGACATGCATGGTTCAAATGGGAATATTTATCCCAAGGGAGGATATCTTACATTTATTAATGTCAACATATCTAATAATCATCGTATTATCCTATGTTGAGGCTAATACCGTAGGGGATTGTCTATAATTATATTTAGTTCAACGTACATTGATTCCCCCTCCATTTCCCAATTTATCAAACAAAAGTAGAGTTTCATTAACATTACTATAATCAAATCCATCCAATTGAAATTTAGAGTTCTATAACTTCTCATTCTACACTATCATACCGCATCCAATGAGATTCTCTATTTAACTCTTTAGTTTCTCTTTCCTGATGTACTCTTGTAGGATTTTGCCAAGATCAAGGGCACAATGAAAAGCATAAAAGAGACAATAGAATGACAAGAACAAACTGTATTCTCATCAATATGCAAAATGATCAACTGGATTAACCAATACAATGAATAGAGGCCTGCTTATATAGGCAAGGCCATATGGATGTATGAGCACACAAATATGACATGTGGCTCAGTGAGAAACAAGGGTAGGTAAGAAATACTAAGGGTAGGTAGGAGAAATAATATAATATTCCACAAGAGGTGGATGATCCACCGAATGTGGAGTGTAACAGCATAATAAGACCACAAAAGGTGGAATTTCTCCTACAAGCTCTATCCCTAAGTGCACACTTCCCTAAGTGTCTCAAATCCAAACTACGAAGAGATGCATTATCCTAAGTTAACTTAAGTAAGTGTAATAATATCCAAAATGAATATTTATTTACACCAACACCCCCCCTTAAGTGCAACTTAGGGGAATAAAGACTCAAGTCAACAATGCAAGATGGGTCTGGGCTACTAGGCCATGATAGGTACCCATGTACAATATGCAAATGCAAGCAAAACTATGCAATGCAATCTCTCACAAATGGAGAAAGGGAGAAAACCCAGTGGGAAAAAACTCCCCCCCAAAAGAGAGAAGAATGTACAAAAGAATCTCAAAGAAGAAGGACAAAACCTCAAAGAGGAAAATGTTCCCCCCATAAGAGAGAAAGGAGAAGTCAGCTGACCCCCCCTAATGACACATCTCGCACCCCCAAGAAAGCTCGCAACTGCTGGAGCTTACTCTCGGTGAAAGGTTTGGTGAATATGTCAGCAACCTGCTCTGTTGTAGGACAATACTGCAAATCAATGACCTGCTCCTGGATGAGCTCTCGGATATAGTGCATATGAATCTCGATGTGTTTGGTCCCCTGGTGCTGGACCGGGTTCTTCGAGATGGCAATAGCACTCTGATTGTCGCAATGTAGGACTGTCGGCCGTGGAGTAGTGAATCCAAACTCTGTGAGGATCTGCTGGAGCCAAATGGTCTCAGTCGCTGCATTAACAGCGCCTCAATACTCAGCCTCAGTTGAAGAGAGAGCAATAGCATGTTGCTTCTTGCTCTGCCAACAAATGGGGCCCGAACCAAGGTGAAAACTGTAACCAGAAGTAGACTTACGATCAACTAGATCACCAGCCCAATCGGAGTCTGTGTAACCAACCAAGCGAAGTCCTATGCCTACTGCATAGTGAATCCCATAGTGATGTGTACCCTGGATGTAATGAAGGATGCGTTTGGCGGCTTTCCAATGAAGCTCATGTGGATCCTGCATGAAGCGGGAAACCATGCCAACTGCAAATGAAATATCAACACGAGTATGAGTCAAGTAGATGAGACTGCCCACAAGCTGACGATACAAAGTGGCATCAACGAGTGGAGAAGAACACTGAGCCTCAGGCTTGACTCCTGAAAGAAAGGGAGTCGGGGCAGGCTTACAATCAGCCATATGAAAGCATGCAAGTAGATCAAGAGCATACTTGGGCTGCGATAGAGTAATCCCAGAAGGTGACTGTGAAATCTCTATCTCGAGAAAGTAGTGCAAAAGACCCAAGTCAGTCATAGAAAATTTGTCATGCAAAGCAGATTTGACCCTGCTAATGATGGATGAAGTACTCCCTGTAATGATCAAGTCATGAACATAGAGCACAAGTATCAAGTGAGAGTCATCCTGTCGCAAAATGTAGACATTCGGATCGGAATGACACTTGGTGAAACCTGCGAAGAGGAGAAAGGAATCCATCTTGGCGTACCAAGCCCTGGGGGCCTGCTTAAGGCGATAGAGAGATTTCCTTAGTCTGCAAACCAAGGAAGTATCCTGGATGAAACCCTGTGGCTGCTCCATATAAATCTCCTCATCAAGATCACCATGAAGAAAAGCACTCTTCACATCCATCTGATGTACAGCCCAACCATGAGCTGCAGCAATAGCAAGTGTCAAACGAATGGAGTTCATCTTGGCTACAGGTGCAAAGGTCTCAGTATAGTCAACACCTCCAACCTGCGAGAAACCTTTTGCAACAAGTCGAGCCTTATACTTATCCACACTACCATCCGCTGCAAACTTGGTCCGATAGATCCACTTACATCGAACCATCTTTCTCCCCTTAGGGAGATGGACTAGATCCCATGTGTTGTTCCTCATCAAGGAACTATACTCTTCCTCCATAGCTTGGTCCCACTCAGGAACCCCTGATGCTTCCCTAAATGTCTCTGGATCGGAAGCGGTAGCAATGAATGCATGTGGAAGATCCTGATGTTGTGATCGAGTTCTCCATATATCCGAAGGATCCCCAACAAGAGAACCCACATACTCAAGTGTCTGTCAAGCCCAACGAGGTCTAGGTGGAGGTGGAGAACGAGGCTCCTCAACTGCAAATGGACCCTGCGAAGGTGTAATCCTGCGAGTCAGAGTTGAGGGAGTCTCATCATCTGAATCACTAACATCAGTATCCACAATGGAGGAAGGTGGAGGAGGTAGAGAGGCTAAGCTAGGAGAGCTTTCCTCAACGTGAACACTCCTCTCAATGAATACCTCATGTGTCTCTGGATCCATCAATCTGTATGCCTTAACACCCTCAGGATATCCAACAAATATGCAAGGCCGACTTTGTGGTTCCAATGCCTTACGTTTCTGTGGAGGTATGCGAGCCCATGCTAGACATCCAAAGACTCTGAAATGTCTCACAATTGGTTTCCTACCAGCCCAAGCTTCAAAAGGAGTAATACCTTGCAAAGCTTTGTGAGGAACCCGATTTTGGATGTGTGTGGCACAACTGATAGCCTCTGCCCAAAAAGCGGGATCAAGAGAACGTGCATGTATCATACAACTAGCCATTTCTTTGAGAGTTCTATTCTTGCGTTTTGCAACCCTGTTTTGCTGTGGAGTATAAGCGACAAAATGCTGAAGATCAATCCCCTCAAATGTACAAAAATCCTCAAGTCTTTTGTTCACATATTCCCTGCCATTATCTGTGTGAAGAATCTTGACCACTTTCCCTGATTTCTTCTCCACACGAGTCTTGAAGTCCTGAAATCTGTCAAATACTTTACTCTTATGAATGAGAAAGTAGACCCAAGTGAAGCGGGAGTAGTCATCAATGAGGGTAAGAACATAGCGGGCCTTACTGAATGAAGGTGCTGGAAATGGACTTGCTACATCACTGTGAACAAGTTGAAGAACTTCCAAAGCTCTCCAAGTTTTCCCTTTATCAAACTTCTCTTCAGGATGCTTGCCCATGGAACAACCTGAACATACACCCTCTGAAAAACTGATTCGAGGTAGACTTGTGACCATGTCTTTAGTGCTTAGCTGCTAAAGATAGCGGTAGTTGAGGTGACCAAACCGCTCATGCCATAGCTTACTTTCTGAATTTGAATGAGTAAGCAAGGCCCTAGAAGGTGAACTTGGCACAAAGGGGGAGAATGAATAAAGTTGTGAGTTGTCATTGACTTGTCCCACTGCTACCAAGGCATCATCATCAAGTTCCTTTACCACAACTGAATCTGGTGTAAACTCAACCTTTTTCCCATTCCCATAGTGAGTGATTTGGTAGATGGAGAGAAGGTTGGTAGACAAGTTAGGAACATAGAGAACATTCTAAAATGTTCCATCATCCATGTCAACTGAACCTTTCCCTTCAACCTCTACTTGTGTGTCATCACCTATGTAAATGTGAGGTACCTTAGATGGCTCCAATGAAGAAAACTGCTCCTTTGTAGAACCCATGTGATATGAGGCACTCGAGTCAAGTATCCATTGCTGTGAAGAACCTGTTTTAGCCACAAATACTTGCCCTTTTCCCTTAGACTGTGAGGAAGAGGAAGGAGATGAATCCTTCTTTGTGTAGGCGGATGGCAAGTTGATGTTGTTTTTCTTGAGAAGATTGGTTAACTCATCAACTTGTTTTGCGTGGCATCGATGCTCATCATGACCATACTTCTTGCAATATGCACAAGTTGGTTTATCCTTCTTAGGTGGTGTCTCCTTCTTGGAAGAGGATGAAAATTCGCCTTGTGATGGAGAGGATGATTGTCCCTTTTCCTGGTGTGGTTTAGACTTAGATTGCTTCTTCTTCTTGTTGGAATCTTTGCCTTGACTTCCTTGATTTCCTTGATTTGCTACCAAAGCCTTGGACTTTGAAGACTTGAGAAACCCCATGTTCAACAACTTAGTTTGTTCCAATATCAACATTTCTATGAAAGCATCAAATGAAGGCATAACATAAGAACTCCCCACTGTCAAATGATGAGTTTGGAAGCTAGATACAAATGCTGCATATTCTGGTGCAAGCTTATCCAACAAGTTGAATATTAATTGAGCATCTTTTTTGTCAATTCCACAATCCTTTAGCTTTGCTCTTAGCTCATTTGCTTTGGTGACATAATCTTGGATTGTATCAAAACTCTTGGGATCTAAGTTGGTGAGCTCATTGTCAATCTGATAGCCTCTGATTTCATCAACTTGTCCATACAATTTCTGAAACATATCCCAAGCCTCTTTGATTGTTTTACACTTCTCAATGTGAAAAATGAGGTTATCTGATACATACTTGTGTAAGGTTCCAAGAGCCATGCAATTCTTTGTGAGCCATTCTAATTGAGCATTTGGATCAGCCTTAGGATCAGGTGGTGATGTTATTGTTCCATCTATGTAGTGTGTGAGACCCTTTTCCATTAGTTTACTCCATACTTTAATTTTCCATGATGCATAATTATGTGGAGTTAAAGGTGGAAATTTATTAGGACTCATTGCAACAAGAATGGAAAGAGCACAAAGAGAGGCACAATCACACAAGACACCCCCCCAAATGTGATGATTTTGGCACTTTATAAGTAGTGCGTATACAATGGGCCACTTGTAAAAAATGGCAAAGTGGAGTTCTGATTTACAATTTTACAACTGCTTCAATAAGGCCAAAAGAGACTCAAACTGATAATGCAAGAGATCTAACTAAGACCCAAGCAATTTACAAGTACCTAATAGGCCAAATAAGACCAATATCTAAAAGTACAATTTCCACTCAAAATCTCTGAAATCTGATCATAGATTCTGAAAGTAGACAAAAAAATAAGCACTTTAAAAAAAAAACAGCACCTGAAAAGGTGGTCGCATGAGCTCAAACGAGGCCTTTGAAGTTGCAAAATTGAGGATTGGATAGGTACAGCTGAGAGAATCCAAAAATTTCAAAAAACCTGTTCACCAAAATCAGAAAATAACCACACCATTGCGAAGATCACAAAATTTTAGCCCATTTCAAAAAAAATTGCACCAAAAAAGGAGTAAAAATGAGCAAGATATGGCCTTTCAAAGTTGGACTGCAAAACTGAAAAGCCCAATCGAGAGGGGTCAAATTTTTTTCAAAAAGTGCTGATGTGGCGCTGACGTCAGCAAGTCACTGTGTTAAATTTGATAGCCGTATGATCATCGCAAAAACTTCGCCTCCCTGTTGACTGGGCGTCCGTACTGTATGGATGGCTGATTGTGCAGGGGATTGTGCAGACCGTACGGATGACGTGGCACTGTACGAACGACTGCGTGGCTCTGTGACTGTGCAGACCGTACGGTCGATGTGGCGCGATGACGGGCATACAGAGGGCTATTTTCGAGCCACGTGGCGGGGTCTGTATGTTGACTGGGTGTCAGTGTGGTGCTGCCGGAGGTGACTGGACGGCGCCGGAGGTCTTTTGGCCGACGGCGGCGCCGGAGGTCTTTGGTCGGCGGCAGCGTCTCGGCAGCGATCGGGGGAAACCGAGGCGGCGGCGGGAGGGAGCGGCCCTGCAGGCGTCGGCGACGTCAGGACGACGGTCTGCGGTGCTGCAAAACCTGCGACATGCAAGTACTGTGTAAGGGGGGGTCTACGGACCCCCCCAAAAAAAAACTCCTTTTTTTTTTTGATTTTTTTTTTCAATTTTTTCGAAATTTTTTTTTTTTGAAAAATAATTTTTTTTTTTTTGTAAAAAAATTTCGAAATTCGTATGATAATAGCCAAAATGGGGAAAAAAAATTTCTCACCAAAATAGGTCGACTTTATAGTCGAAATTTATGGAAACGGCCTCTCGGATTCAACAGTGATGTCCAAATCGCTGTATGACACCCCCAAAAAATGAAGATCCCCAAATCCGAAAGTAGAAGCCTTCCACAATGTCTCCAAAAACTGATCAACGAAGCCCCAATGGCTCTGATACCATGTAGGATTTTGCCAAGATCAAGGGCACAATGAAAAGCATAAAAGAGACAATAGAATGACAAGAACAAACTGTATTCTCATCAATATGCAAAATGATCAACTGGATTAACCAATACAATGAATAGAGGCTTGCTTATATAGGCAAGGCCATATGGATGTATGAGCACACAAATATGACATGTGGCTCAGTGAGAAACAAGGGTAGGTAAGAAATACTAAGGGTAGGTAGGAGAAATAATATAATATTCCACAAGAGGTGGATGACCCAGCGAATGTGGAATGTAACAACAAAATAAGACCACAAAAGGTGGAATTTCTCCTACAAGCTATATCCCTAAGTGCACACTTCCCTAAGTGTCTCAAATCCAAACTACGAAGAGATGCATTATCCTAAGTTAACTTAAGTAAGTGTAATAATATCCAAAATGAATATTTATTTACACCAACAACTATCTTAGCTAGCAATTTTGAGAATCTTAGAGAATTCAGCTCTATTTTAGATTTCAAACTTATAGTAACATTAACCCTTAATTTGGTTTTGTTCCAATAAGAATAAATGTTTTGTTCATTTCAAGGAAACCCCAAAGTCTGAGAAACCCTTCCTATATATTTGAACTCACTCAATCTTATGCCAAGGTAAGCTTACACAAATTACAACGGTTAAATGTTTTAAGCAAATATGACTGATTTAAGAAATGAAACCAATGCTTTTGAGATCTTGTCCCAAACTAAACCAATTTTAAGCTCTGCCCTCCTCTTTATAGTTTCAGTTTTGAAATGATAATTTTCTAAGTTTGTAAGGGTAAGGCTGTTTGTTTCTTTTCACATTTCAATTGAAATAACTTTGCAAAAAGAATAGGAATGCATTTGCAGAAGATAAACGAGTTTGAATAGAAATACGAGACTTTAAATTGAGATTTCAGTCGTAAAAATATTGCATTACAATTCTTGACCTGATATCAACGTAATCAAAATTTAGCTCATCCTCTTTGCATAAATCGATTCATCTAGCATACAAAGGTATTCTGAAGTACACTCTATCTATATGCAGGAGTCTTACAATCTAATGTGCTTTGTTATTAATTGTAGGCAAAATAAGAAAACGATCGAACAATATCATCCACAATGTTGGTTTCAGACCATTCAGTTTCTTACCCTTACTTTTGTAGTGCTATTAACAAGATTTATCCACAGCATAAATTTCATTAAGGCTAACTGCCATTCCTTTCAGGTTGCATTAGTCTTAAGACTGTAATGCATCCTCGTGCAAATCTACTAGGGATTACCTAAAGTAAAACAAGTATGGCTTCATTCAATAAGCTTCACCATTTATATGTCTCCTACCCCTTCCTATATGGATATAGCACAAATCCATTTTAACCCCTTTTTAATTAAAAACACCAAAATGCTTGAACTCTAGCCTGGAAAGCAAGGATATATTGTCATTAAATAATTTTGTTCAATAGTGTAAACAAAGTTTGGATATATTGGTGTTTTTTGAAAGCTGAACTAAGTAACTACAAGCAATGTTTGAGTTGCAGGGTTGTTTGCTTCGTAACTTGAGCATTGTAGTTTTTGGCCTGGAATATGATGATATGACTTAGAAGAAAGTGTATAAGAAACCATATGTCCAGATTCACTAATTTGTAGATTTGAAATATGTAATATGCACATCAATTGAACTCACCTCTTAGAATTGGTATCTAAAATCTTCCAGATTAACTAATTTTTAGATTTGAAATAAGTAATATACACATCAATTGAACTCAACTTTTAGAATTGGTATCTAAGATCTTCCATGTTGTTACTTTAAGTTTGAAATTGCCAAAGTCTCAACTTTTAGAATTGGTATCTAAGATCTTCCATGTTGTTACTTTAAGTTTGAAATTGTCAATGACTTTGGAGGAATCTTTTCCACTAAAAAGATTATTCTCTATGTTTCTGTTGAAACTAAAAATTAAATCCTTTTTAGTCAAGTGTGTATTGCTGCCTACCAAAAGATTCTACAAGATCCTTTCTAGCAAACTATTCTAAGTTAGTCTCATCAACACTATAAATTCTTAAAAACTTGGCCCCAATAACAGAAGTGTAAACCCAACGCATATGCATAAAATATGGATAACTCAAAGCGAAATAATATTACAAATCTGTTAGATTTAAATTCGTTAATGTATCAACAGTGCCATTCAGCTGGTTATTTTGCAAATGCCTGCAAGGCACCTAACGGAATTGCAAACGCTTCAACCACCTTTACTCGCAGACCAAAATAAAAAGCTTATCAAACAATTTTTCTCTACATTTACCAATATGTTCCAAGAAACTTATAGGGAAGATACATAAAGGAAAATCTCAAATTAATTCCTAGACACGTAATCAACTAATGAATATCCAATGTGTCAAAATAGATCCATTGGAAAACATATTTTGTTGTTTATTCCTATATCATGCTGGGGTCATAAAGGAAAACATGCAATTAATTCTTAGACACATAATCTGAAGGAGGTGGATGGATATAGAATATAAACAGTATTCAGAAATATATATAGAAATATAAACACACAAATAATTCTCCAATTCCTTTCGTGCTGCTGCACATCTTTCACATTAATCAATTGATTACAAATCAATACAACTGGAATGTTACAGCATTCATTAAACTCATCTCTTGCTTATGATCACTTGACCATCTTGCCACTTAATGCTAAACCCATTACATCTGCCTCTTTATATAGAGGACTTAGGAAGATTCTGGTAACTCATCACGCCTTTCTAGATCATCATCGATATCCTCCTAGACTCTTCTTGCACTGACTTTCTTCTTTCTAGACTCTTCTTTCCCATCGAACTCACTGGACTCTGCATTTAATGAGGTAGGTGATTGCAGGTGGTAGAAATTAATTCCTACATAATCAACTAATGAATATCCAATGTGTCAAGATAGATTCATTGGAAATCATATTTTGTTTTTAATTCTATATTATGCTGGGCTCTAAGGAAGGTTTGTTTCTGCCTTCTAGTTACTGATGTGTTTTATAAATGTGATCATCTAGGTCTTCCAAATACAAAAGTGTGCTAAAACTACTTCTACAAATCATTTGCCCTTGAAAGAATTTTTCTCTAACTGAAGTGTTAGAAATTCATAGGTTCATCCTTCCACCTTTATAGAGAGTCTAAAAGGAGAAAGAATCTGAGTTGAAAGACACCCAATATCCTCATCGTAACCCTGCATTGTGCAAACATAGCTCTATAGTTATTCTTAGATTCTTCTTCTAACAAGATTGGCAGAAAAGAAGTTGAAAGGGGGAATACAATTTAACAGAGAATAAGATGACATGGAACAGGGGAAGCATGACAGAGAATTATGCATTTTAATTTAGTATTTTGTTGTCACTGTAATTGAAATGGCTGCCAAAGTATCTTCACATATAGTGAATATTAGTAGTCAGAACATCTTCAAATTGTGCATCATATTTATTTTGCACCGTTATATTGTCTCTTGCACTTTCAAAATTAAGATGTAAAAGCATAGACTAGGCATGTGAACTGTTAGACAGAATGCCTCAAAAAACTGTGGTCTAATGAAGGCAATAATTGCACAATATGAATGAAAGACATGTCTTGATAATGATTTCGAAACCTTTGAGAAAACGTGAATGGCAGATAAACAGTTTGATAGAAAGCCTGAAAGAGATGTCATCTCTGGGAATGAAATGTTTGCAGGATATGCACAAAATGGATTCATTGAATGGGCTTTAGAAACTTTTATGCAAATGCGAGTGGCAGATCCTAAATCTATGCCATGCATGTGTTGATAAATAAAGTCTAGAATAAAGTTTAAATAATTTTTAATTGCCCTGACTAACATATATGCAAAAGGAGGAAGCATAGTCAAAGCCTGCAAATGGAATAATAACACACCTCAAATATTATGGTATCAACGAAGACAACGATAGCAGATTATGCATAAAATGGGTCTATTTGAAAAGGCTGTAAAAGGATTCTAGGAAATGAAATCAAGAGGTGAAAGCCAAACACTCACCCTTTGCCATTATCCATGCAACCTATAACAATTGTAATATTTGGGATCGTGTATGGACATCCATCAAAATATTATGAAACCTTACAATACATTTGCCCTAGTAGACATGATTACAAAATGTGGAAGCATATAGGAAAGGCATAAAAATGTTTTTGACAGAATAAATCAAAGGATGGTCATAATGGTAACCCAAAATGTTTGAATATAGCAATAAACATTTAACACAGCATAAAACTACATTTAAAGGGTTGAGCTGCCAGAAACTAAACAGTTTGATCCTTGCTTCATATCCTTGTGATCCTCAATAGCTGAGACTGTTCATACAGTTTTCTCCACAGAAAGTTCATCATTTTACTTCACCACACAGTGTATAACATCAATTGCATACATTGCTCTTGAGATATTCCATTGAGAATTCTCTCAAATTTCTCCACATCTTCCAGAACCCAGATTCATCAAGACCTTGCTGACTACAACGTTTCAGACGGGATTTACGTTCTGCTTCAATAGCATTATCTGACATAAATTCTTCCCCGAGGTCTTCCGTTTTTCTTTTCAGCCTTTTCTCATATTTTTCCACTTCCACACCCTTCATACAATGCTGATCAACACTTTTAACATTTAACAAGGTCATGTCTGCCGGTTTACTAAGGCCCTGTCCTGGAGTTGGTATGAAATGTTTCACACGGGATTTACATTCTGCTTCAATAGCATTGTCTGACATAAATTCTTCCCCCAAGAAGTCTTCAGTTTTTCTTTTCAGCCGTTTCTTAGATTTGTCCACTTCCACACCCTTCGTACAATGCTGATCAACACTTTCAACATTTAACAAGGTCATCTCTGCCGATTTACTAAGGCCCTGTCCTGGAGTTGGTATGAAATGTTTGACACGGAATTTAAATTCTTCTTTAATAGCATTGTATGACATAAATTCTGCCCCTTTCTTTTCAGTTATCCTTTTCAACTTTCTCTCAAATTCGTCTACTACCACAACCTCTGTACAATGTTGACCTGTCTTCTTGTCAACACACTTAACATTTAACAGGGTTATCTCTGCCGGTTTATTAAGGCCCTGTCCGACTGGTGGTATTTTACTTTCATGCTTTTCATACACAGAAATCTTACACTCGTTAAATTGAATTATACTATCTAAATCCAGCTGCCTAACATCACTTTCTCCAAAAAACTTAATAGAATCGTAGCCTTTCCTTCCAACAACAAAGTCCTTCGCCCGTTGGCAATAACCTGGTTCAGCACGTTCTTTTGCTGCTAGTTCTTGTATCTTTGGTTCAGTATAGTAGTCAGAATGTCCAAGTTTGGGCATGAGTGCTTCAATATTTGCACCATGCGCACAAAAAACAGCAGCTTCACCAGCTCTATGACCAGATAATGATATATAATCACTTCCTCTGTGATCTTGCTTCTGATTAGAACTATTCTGTCTGAAAGATGATTTTACAGGACCATCAACTAGCTTAGAGGACAGCAAATTGTTCTGAATGTTTGCATCCTTGATAGCACCTGGCGAATTTTTTTTCGCATCTCGAAAACAACAAATCTCTAGTGCTGAGAAATACCTCAATATACAACTTTGCATCTGATCACAAAAAGTTGTACTTTATCTATTAAGGTTTAAAAACATACTTTTAGGTTCTTGTGCAGATGCATCATTTTCAATTAACCGTGTCAGATTGCCATCTTGTCCCATTGTTCCTGAAAATGCAAACGAAATGCATCAGATAGTAATTCCAAGTATCCTAAACTAATTCTGTTTCTCATCAATAAAAGCAGCTATCTTTTCCTATTTTTACAAGTTAATTTTTTAAGGTATAGAAACTGTTGTAGTACTAAGGCCATAATATGCCAAATATGACTTGTGTACCAATCAAACAATTGAAACAAAAATGCAAACTTTTTCAACTATCATTGCCTCAACACAGATCAACATAAAAGAAAAATCTCAAAAGAAAATTCAAAATGATTTTCAAACACGAGTCCAACAGCTGGTAATACATAACTTCATACCTATTCCTCAGTTCAAGGCAGCCTGTAGTGATGATTACAATGAAAAAAGGAACGAAAACTTCTAGTCCAAACCCCAACCATAGTAGTTTCAATACATACAAACCATGCAGTTTATGTATGAAATAACATTCCCCTAAAATTGACTGACCATTGGGATCAAAGTTTTTTCTTTTTGTGCATAAACATCCACTGTACAGAATATAAAAAGAAAACTATATTTTTATTTTGATCTTGGAATTATTTGCTCACACATATCATTCTAATCCTTTGTCGTCACTTTCCCTTTTCCTTACTGGCAACTTCATAAAATTTCCTCTAGGTCTTTGAACTAAATTTGACAATTGATTGTATGGTAAACCATGGACCTCACAAAAAAATTGAGATAAGTCAATTCAAGAATATTGTTTATTTCCACTTTGACGCACCAATTAAACAGGTGAGAAATGCAATTTAGATTGATTGGTCAACAGAAAACATATGTGAAAATAAAAATTAATTACATGGAAAAGTAAGTTCATTATTGATGTTCAAGTTCTTGTATCTTTAATACAAGAAAAGAAAATTATATCTATATAACTTTTTTTGAATTACAGTATTTGTCAATAAATAACCAGATGACAAATCCTTATTACTAATTTTATTTTTAAAATAAATACAATAATTCAATTTAAAAAATTATTTATCTCTGAATTTATTGTTGATAGGAGTATTCATAGAAGTAGCAAGGAGATTTCCTTAAATTGAGAAAGAATGTGGTGAGTAGTAGAAACTTTGAAATGTCTCACATGGAAAATTGGTGAACAATTCACTCTATTGAAGCACAAGACTCAATTCAAGTTTTTTGTGTTAAGGGTTTAAAGACTCAAAGCTGAAACACATTCATGTGGGTGGCGTAGAAAACACATGATGACATAAATTTAAACAGTGTGATGTGATAATTCATTAGGTGGAGTAATGTCAAGTGCACAACCAAACATTTTATTAGAATATTGGTAGTAATTAGGTGAGTAAATATCCATGAATGTTCATTTCCCTCTTAATGTATGGAAGAATTCTAAAGGGTTTAAATATTGAAACATTGCAAATATAATTAGGCCAAGCATCTAATGTTTTGGGGTTAAGAGTGAGGAGTTCTATCCTAAACATGCAAGGAGTTCTAAGAATGCGAACTGTCTTGCACCTGTGTCGAAGAGTATTGGTGCATGATGATTGCAACACTTAGGGTGAATAAAGCATGCATAATTGGTTAATTTATTTAATGTATTGCAAGGACATTAGAAAAGAGAAACAAACCTGCATACATCAAAATTTGAAGGTGAAACCTAGAACAATGGCGAAATCATAAATTTTACAAATAAAAAATAAGAGCCAAGGCACTACCAATTAATGAGCTCTGATTTGATTGATCAAATTTATTCTTCTAATTCAAGACAAAAAGCGTAGACAAAAAGGGCTAACCATGATCATTAATAGGCACAGCCACTTCCTTAAAGTTTATAGCTGGCTTGAGCACCATAGAGGGAGAAGATTGTTCAGACGGTTGAATAAATAATGCCCTGGGATTTTCCCTAGGGATGGAGAACATGGCATCTGGAATGTTTGTTGCTTCTTCAATATGATCCAAAAATGATACCTGTGTTGCAGCAAGAAAAAATAGCAAAAGGTTAAATTTAAAATTTAAAAACAAAATATAGAATCGAATGGTAAACTAAAAATATTTGTGATTCAAATTATTTTACCTTGGGAGTATTCTTTTTAGGATTATATCTTCGTGAATGCATGGGGATTCTTGGCCTTGGAGCTATACGAGGTGTAGTGGACAGTGGTGTTGTCTTTATATGAACAGGTTTTTCATTAACTCAAATCAAAATAATATATATGCAACAAATCTACTAAAATGATTGGTTCCGTGCTTACAGGCATGCTAGATATTCCATATTGAATACGTGGAGCAGATCTTGCACTCCGCAGTGGTGTTGTCTTTACATGAAGAGGTTTTTCATTAACCTACAAACGTAATCATTTAGCAATGCATAGTGTTTTAAATCAAAATAATATATATGCAACAAATCTATTAAAATCATTGATTCCATGCTTACAGGCATGCTAGATATTCCATACTGAATACGTGGAGCAGATCCTGCACTCCGGACAATAGACATCTGAGACATTGGTGGGCCAAAAGGATTACTAACCGGTGGTGGTACCATAACTATCATGTTCTGAGCACTGTAACAAGAGAAGATGAGAATAAGTAGCCTTTGTTTCATAATTGATTTTCCTAAGCAATTCAAGTAAGACAATAGTCATAGAATCTCACTGTTGTCCAAAGGTGGTCTGCCCAAACGATGGAATTGATGCAGCATCCAAAAAACTGGAAGCAACTAATTGAATCCACAAGAAAAAACATGTCAAATCTCATGATCCAAATATCGTAAGTTGAACTCCTAAGGGATGTATACAGGCTAACATTCAGCATGACATTAATAAATAATATAAAAATTAGATCAAAAGCCAAAAAAATGTTTACACTTGTGTATCGTTAAAAAATTGATACATATATTGAATTACAACATATAGGAGCATAGAAAAAACAAGGCTTACCAAAAGAAGATGGAGTACATCCAAATTATAAGTTACTCCCAAATGCTGATGTAGTTGATGATCCAAATGCACCACTTGATGAAGAACCAAAGGTTCTACCAAAGATTTCAAATGTTGCCGTGGATTTGCCAAATGTTGGTGTGGACTGGCCAAAGGCTGGCATAGTCTGGCCAAAAGCAGGTGTAGCAGATTGGAACAGTCCGCATGATTGAGTGTTTCCAAATGGGGTATTTGATCCAAATGCAGGATTTGACCCTAATGATGGAGTTGAACCAAATAAAGATCTAGGCTCAGAAGATTGGCCAAAAGAGGTAGCACCAAATGCTGGTGTTGGTTGACCAATTGCTGGTTGGGACTGGCCAAAGGCTGGTATAGTCTGGCCAAAAGCAGGTGTAGAAAATTGGAACCAAGTGTTTCCAAAAGGAGTACTTGATCCAAAAGCAGGACTTGACCCTAATGATGGAGTTGAACCAAATAAAGATATGGGTTGAGAAAATTGGCCAAAAGAGGCAGCACCAAATGCTGGAGAACTTGGCGGTGTTGTTGATGGTTCAAATGCATTACCTAATGAAGAACTAAAGGTGGTTCCAAATGCTGGTGTGGACTCGCCAAATGCTTGTTGGGATTGGCCAAAGGCTGGAGTATTTTGGCTAAAAATAGGTGTAGATGATTGATTATTTCCAAAGGAGGTACTTGATTCAAATGCAAGACTTGGCCTTAATGATGGAGTTGAACCAAATAAGGATCTAAAGTTAGAAGATTGGCTAACAGGGGTATCACCAAACACTGGAGGACTCGATGTGCCAAAAGGAGAGGTAGAAGATGGTGATGAGGCTAGATTGTGTTGGCTGAGAAAAAAGACCACCCGCAGTTTGTTGACTTCCTAGATTTGGCCCACCTGCAATATACAACTGATTAGTTTAAGAGTGGCTTTTGCATAGTCAATATTAAATAATAACAACAATAATGTTTACAGACATGGATCATTCAAGATTAGCACATATATTGAGTTAAAACATATTTGAGCACACAAAAACTCATGCTTACCGAAAGAAGAAAATGATGGGTTACTCCCAAATGTTGGAGTCGATGCAGGGGCCGATGCAAAAATGCCAAATCCAATTGCTGGAGTAGATTTTGCACCAAAAGTAGGAGCCGATGCAAAACTGCTAAATCCAATCGGAGTTGAAGCCGATGCAAAACTGCCAGGAGCTCGAGCCGATGCGAAACTACCAAATCAATTAACGGAGTCGGAGACGGAGTCGAAGCCGATGCAAAACTGCTGAATCCAGGGCTACTCGATGTTGCTGGAGTAGATGTTGCACCAAAAATAGGAGCCGATGCAAAACTGCTAAATCCAATTGGAGCTGAAGCTGATGCAAAATGGCCAAATCCAGGGCTACTCGATGTTGCTGGAGCCGATTGAGGAGTTGCCCTGTTACGACCAAAAGCTGGTTGTATTTCAGAATTAGTTTCGAAAGGACTTGATTGAGCATGCTTTGGTGACCCAAATACTCCAAATACAAGTGAGGGACTTGGTGATGCTCCAAAAATGTCATTGGAATTGCCCCCAAACAATGTACTTCCAGTCTGTGGACCAAAAGGACTTGTAGTCCGGAAAGGCCTTGCTGCAAAAGAATTATTAACTGCACTATTTTGTTGTCCAAAAGTTGGTTGTGACCCAAAAGAACTGGAGCCAGGTTGCCCAAAAGAACTGGAGCCCGGTTGCCCAAATGCTGTTCATCAAAAATAAAAAGAACAACCCATGAGCAGATTCAAAACATTCTTAAATTCTCTTCCACAAATAGTCCACGTACTGACCAACTTTCCCCAAAAATAAGCAGACAACTAATCGATTCAATTTCACTCAAACCCATGCAAAAAAACCGAAAATCAGTCCCTCAAAAAATTAACTTCACATCCAAGAATTCAACTATAAACCAACAATCTAGGTGTGAGGAAGCAAAGGTGTGCGGAAACGCTTCCTATGCTAATATTGAGAGGACGGTTATGCAACTTTCAACTTAAATATTACTAAGATATCAAGAAATGCACAATAAAGCATAAACAAAATAGCAATGAACACATAACATAGTGATTACCGTGGGGAAACCCTTTTGGGAGAAAAACCCTTCGCACAATGTATTATCAAATCAAGCTGTTTACAATACACTTGCAATGCAAGTTCTTACAGGGGCGCATCACCACAACTCGAACTCAGAGAGACTCCTTCTAGCATCCAGTTTTGCAAAAAACTCAATATTGATCAAACTCCTCCCCAAGCTCTCCTTTTATAGTGATTTTACAACTTGGAAACCACTTGTGGTTTTACAAAACCATGGGCTTAACCACCATGCCACATGGTGCCCATTTTTGACATTTACATTTTCAAAATGGAAAAACAACCAAGTTAAAATAGTAATCCCGTCCATAATTTTGTCCCCTAGCTTAGACCCTCTTAAAAGTCACAAAATGAGTCATTAAGGCTCTAAAAATGGCCCACCTATATTCTACTATGGACAAGACTCATTTTTAACAACTCACTAACCATTTTCCAATGCATAAACATGTGGAAAACTACCTCAAACAAATTCTAGAATTTTCCAAAAAAAGACTGCAAGGTTGAGACACATGTTTCTTAACATTCTCCCACTTGTCGAACACCTTGCAAGAGTTAGGGGATCCAAAATATCATGGACTTAATTGCTAGGGGCCGAGAGGCCCATAGACTCTGAACACCATCTGAATTTCTTTGTGCTCACAGGCTTAGTTAATGCATCAGCAACATTCACCAAAGTTTCTACCTTTTCCAGCTTCACCTTGCCATCCTCAATCATATCTCTCACAAAATGATATTGTACATTAATGTGCTTGGTCCTGGCATGAAAAGTAGGGTTCTTCGCTAGGCAGATTGCACTCTTACTGTCACTGTAAATTGTCACTGCACCTTGTTTAAACTCTATATCTGAACACAATCTCTTTAGCTAGATGGCTTCCTTACAAGCATGAGTAGCTGCCATATATTCTGCCTCAGTAGTGGACAAAGCGACCACAGCCTGTCGCTTGCTCATCCAACTGATTGCACCACCGAATAATGTAAACACATATGCATGGGTGGATCTTCTTCTATCAACATCACCGGCCCAGTTTGAATCCACATAGCCTCGAATATCTAAGGAATGCTCATTTCCTGTTCCATGAAAACATATCGAGTACTCTGAAGTACCCCTCAAGTATCTGAAAACTCCTTTTACTGTATCCCAATGTGCTCTTTCTAGATTAGACATATAATGAGAAAGAACTCCCACTGTTTGGACAATGTCTGGTCTTGTACAGACCATAGCATACATCAAACTTCCAACAACACTTTGATATGGTACTTGACTCATCTCTTCCATCTCCAATGGGGATGTAGGACACTGTGAACTAGAAAGGTTTGTTCCCATTGTAATAGGAACACTCAATGGTCTTGAATCTTGCATATTGAATCTTTTCAAAATAGTACCAACATACTTGCTCTGGCCTAGCCAAAGCTTTCTGTTTTGTCTATCTCTTACAATCTCCATTCCCAGAATGTGCTAGCTGCACCAAGATCTTTCATTTCAAACTTTATCGAGAGCTGAGATTTTAACTCTGCAATCAAACCTTTTTCTTTGCCAATAAACAACATGTCATCGACATACAGGGCAATGACCAAGAAACAATCACCATCAGATTTAAAATATATACAGTGGTCAGATTTAGATCACACAAATCCCAAACTCAACACATATGTATCAAACTTTTGGTACCACATCCTAGGACTCTGTTTTAAACCATACAAGGATCTCTTCAACTTACAGACCAAATGACTTTTACCTTTCATCACATAGTGCTCTAGCTGTGCCATGTAAATTTCTTCCTCCAAATCTCCATGAAGGAAAGTTGTTTTCACATCCATTTGCTCGATCTCTAGATCATAGGCTACTGCAATAGAAAGTAAAAATCTAATGGATGTCATTTTGGCTACTGGAGAAAAAATCTCTCCATAATCTACTCCCTCAACCTGAGAGTAACCTTTTGCAACCAAACGTGCTTTATACTTCTCAATGCTTCCATCTGAACCCATCTTCTTTTTGAACACCCATTTACAACCAATAGGCTTTCGTCCTTCAGGCAATGGTACAAGGTCCCATGTTTCATTCCTCTTAAGAGCTGCCATTTCTTCATCCATGGCTATTTTCCAGGACTCTGAATCATCCATACCAAGAGCCTCTTCTACAGATCTTGGTTCATCAATGTTAGCATTCAATGCAAATATGCATCTCTAATCATCAGGAGAATACCCATACCTTTCAGGTGGTTTCCTTTGTCTAGTAGACCTTCGAGCAAGATCTGGTCCAGGTTCAGCTTCAGGTACCTCTTCTTCCTCTGATGATTCAGAACTCATAGAGCTCTCCTCGACTTCTTGTCTTTCTAAGGTCCTCGATTCAACTTTCTTCGGTGTAGAAGGTAGTTGAATCACATCTTTCTTTTGTTCTGGCTGCACTGTCATAGAAGAAGGCTTAGTTTCTCTAAAAATAACACTTCTTGAATAAGATACCTTTTGTTCAATAGGATTCCAAAGCTTGTATGCTTTTACACCATAACTGTATCCGATGAAAATACATTTAACAGCTTTGTTGTCCAATTTTGTCCGCTTCTCCTTTGGCACATGAGCATATGCTTCGCAACCAAACACTCTCAGATGTCTAAGTGAAGGCTTGTGGCCCGACCATGCTTCCATTGGCGTCTTATCAACAAGAGCTGATGTAGGAGACCTGTTTATCAGGTAGCAGGTAGTGGCTATAGCTTCAGCCCAGAACTTTTGTTTTAGTCCAGCTCCACTCAGCATACTCCTAGCCTTCTCCATCAAGGTCCTGTTCATTCTTTCTGCAACTCCATTCTGTTGTGGAGAATACGGAGTTGTCTTCTCTCTTTTAATACCACAATTTTTACAAAATGTGTCAAAATCATTGGAGCAAAATTCACCGCCATTATTAGTTCTCAAACAATTTATTTTCTTTCTAGTCTGCAACTCAACCATTGCTTTAAATTCTTTGAAACGACTGAAAACTTCAGTTTTACTCCTAAGAAAATAAACCCATGTTCTTCTACTGAAATCATCAATGAAAGAAACATAATAAATTGATCTACCAATAGAAGAAACATCAACTGGACCAAATACATCTAAATGGATTAGATCCAAAATACATGAAGACTTATGAGAACTCGAGTAAAACTGAATGCGGTTTTGTTTACCATAGATACACTGCTCACAAAAATCAAATTCAAGATCGCAATCATTCAACCCATCAACAAGGTTCTTATTTTTCAAGGTCCGTAGACCCTTCTCACCTATGTGGCCAAGTCTCTGGTGCCATAACATGGTCTTCTCTGCAGGCAACTTTGATTCGGTAGACAGAGCACCCTTGGGTACCCAAAAACCACGACCATCTGTTGAAAGAGAAACCCTCTCCTTTTCCAACTGAGTAATCTTTTTCACAATCCTATCAGAAGTACTATTGCACTCAACTGTGCATGCATCAAGCTGGTACAGTATACCCAATCTGCTTCCTCTTGCTATCACCATAGCACCTCTTACCATTTTCACACCTGCTTCAAAAAACTGTACATGCACACCCGCATCTATTAGCTTGCTAACAGATAACAAATTCCTTGCTAGTCCCGGGATATGCAAGACACCATCAAATCTTCTAATTCTACCATCTGGAAATTTCACACAAATACTTCCATGACCAACAATATCAAGTACTGAGTTATCACCTAAATACACCTTACCACCATCAAAATTTTCATACTTACTAAACCAGTTTCTATTAGGAGTCATGTGGAAAGATGAACCTGAGTCTATTAACCATGCATTGTCACCTGCATGAGCGGCCAAGGCTGTGATGAAAGCATCTCCATCTTCCTTCTCGGACTCAGAATTAGAATCTTGCTTCTTCTTCTTTTTCTTCTTTTCTTCTTTACAGTCCTTTTGGAAATGTCTGGGCTTTCCACAATTCCAGCAAATTACCTTGGACTTACCGGGAGATTTTGATCTCCCCTTATTCTTGGACTTAGAACGACCATTTTGCTTTTCATTCTTGCCTCTTTCTTTTGGTCTTCCTTGAACACTCAGAGCCTCTTTGGCATTCAGAGAAACCTTCCTTCTCATCTCCTCAGAAAGTAGAGAACCAACAACATCCTCCATCTTCAAGATGACTGCAGTGCTCCCTATGGCCATCACAAGGCTATCCCATGAGTCTGACAATGAACATAGCAAGATTTGGCATCTTTCTTCTTCATCCATTGGCACCCCAACAGAGGTCAACTGAGTTACCAACATATTAAAGCTTTCCAGATGCTCAGAAATTCGTCCACCTTCTTCCATTCTCAAAGAATACAATTTCTTCCTTAAGAAGATCTTGTTCACAAGTGATTTCGCTTGGTAGACCTCACGTAGCTTCTTCCAAAGCTTCTTTGCGGTAGATTCTTCATGGACATTTATCAGAATAGAGTCTGCAAGACACAATCTGATGAGACCTTTAGCTTTTCTATCAGTCACATCATATTGTGCAGCTAAAGTCGGATCTACGGGCCTATGCTTATTCTCATCAATCGCAACCCATAGATCTTGATCAATCAACAGATCTTCCATCTTCAGCTTCCACATCTCAAAGTTTGTGCCAGAAAAATTCTCTACATCAATCCTCCCTGAAATGCTTGCCATCTTTTCAATCCTGCAACACAGAAATGAAAAACTCTGCACAAGCTTCCACTCAAACCTTGATTAGCTCAAAAAACCCTGTACCCAACAAATAGAACCAAAACTGGCCAGGCTCTGATACCACTTGTGAGGAAGCAAAGGTGTGCGGAAACGCTTCCTACGCTAATCTTGAGAGGACGGTTATGCAACTTTCAACTTAAATATCACTAAGATATCAAGAAATGCACAATAAAGCATAAACAAAATAGCAATGAACACATAACATAGTGATTACTGTGGGGAAACCCTTCTGGGAGAAAAACCCCTCGCACAATGTATTATCAAATCAAGCTGATTACAATACACTTGCAATGCAAGTTCTTACAGGAGTGCATCACCACAACTCGAACTCAGAGAGACTCCTTCTAGCATCCAGTCTTGCAAAAAACTCAATATTGATCAAACTCCTCCCCAAGCTCTCCTTTTATAGTGATTTTACAACCTGGAAACCACTTGTCGTTTTACAAAACCATGGGCTTAACCACCATGCCACATGGTGCCCATTTTTGACATTTACATTTCCAAAATGGAAAAACAACCAGGTTAAAATAGTAATCCCGTCCAAAATTTTGTCCCCTAGCTTAGACCCTCTTAAAAGTCACAAAATGAGTCATTAAGGCTCTAAAAATGGCCCACCTATATTCTACTATGGACAAGACTCATTTTTAACAACTCACTAACCATTTTCCAATGCATAAACATGTGGAAAACTACCTCAAACAAATTCTGGAATTTTCCAGAAAAAAACTGCAAGGTTGAGACACCTGTTTCTCAACACTAGGGAAAAAAAAATCCCATACTGTAGGTAACCCCAAAAGGTGAGTGAAATACAGCACCTGGTGAAGAACCAAAACTGCTACTAAATCTTGTTCTTTTATTTCCAGAAATTCTAGAGGATGCCATGGATGTTTGGAGAATGCAATAAATGCCTTGTCTTCAATTCCAGTAAAATCGATGCATATTTCTCACTTTCAAGCTGCATTTATAGGTAAAGAAAAAATCAGTCCACCTCAAAATAAGCACCGAGGTTGAAGGGAGTAAATTCTGCATACATATCTTCTAATGTTTCCAAAAGAGTGCCCTGCTTTTAATGGTAAAAAACTACATTCTTGCATGCTGCATGCTTAACGGTGGACGTGAAGGATGAGGGGGAAGTTAAGAATGAAAGCAAAAAATCATTTGCATAACCTACCAGAGAAATTAAGATTGAAAGCAAAAAATCATTTGCATAACCCACCAGAGAAATTAAGATTGAAAGCAAAATATCATTTGCATAACCACCCAGCCAAGGGATACATTGAAATTTTTGACTCGTTGGAATGCATTCGCTATAAACTGGATTTCCCTTCTCTTTTCATGAGAGCATAAAAAATTGGCGAAGCTACTTATTTTCATGGTGATTATACCAATATTGGCGTTAGCTCTTTCAGGTCATGCTGATTGAAGGATTTGCAAAACGATTTTTTTGCTGCTAAGAAATTTTGTTTGCAAATAACTCTGTGAATCTGTCAGCGAAAAACCCTTCAGCTTCTATTTTCTGTCTTCCCGCCATGAGCGAAAAGCTTTGAAGGATAAAAAATAGTTAATTTAGATTATCGTTTTATTCATTTTTGGGTAATTTTCAAGTTTTGGTGATATAGTTTTTAGTGGCTTAAGAGAATATTTTATTTTATGTCTATATATTTTATTCTTGTTATATTTTTTCATTTTTAAATTTTTTTATTAATGATAAAAAATTTAAGTAATTCATCAAGTTAATGGATACTTCTTCTTCATATTGATTTCATGTTGTCAAATTGTATTATATTCTAGAAGAATTTTATTATTATGGATTATGATTGTATGTTTCTCCTAATAAAAATCTGAAAATATATGAAGGAAGGTATTAGTTTGCTTTCATACATTATTTTAATCATTTTGAGATTACAGATTCTAATATTTTTATTAAATATATTTTTTATGATATAAATTTTATTTTTAAAAGAAATCAATAAATACATTGTAACTTCCAATTTTTCTTTTTAGTTTTAAATAAAAATTTAACTTATGAAATTTACATCAAAATTATAAGCAAACATGTAGTAAAGGAAAGAACTCTATGAACTTTTGTCAATTTAGAATCATTGCTTCAAAACAAAATAATAGTAAGAAATTTTAAGAAATTAACAAATTTTTACTTCATCAGCATGGTTAGTTTGAAATTCCACGCTTGCGTTTAATATAAGACTTTGTGTGGCCTATGCTTTATTACTATTATGTGTTTGTGTTGTGTGCAAGAGATATTTTATTGCTTTTCATTCTCATTCCTTTTTTGGAACTCATTAGAATCATTAATATTATTGAGAAACTAAATGTGTTTATAGGTGTATTTCTAGAGGTGCACTTGCATTACTCTAAAATGCTATTGTGAGTATTTTAATAACATTCATGGATGACAAGTTGTTTTCTTATGGATATAGAACATAAGAGTGAGATATCAAAGAATATTTAGGAATGAAGCACATATTGTTGGAATATACACTCTAACATTTAACAATTAGATAGTGTATAATGAGGTATCATGTTTTTTGTCATCAGTTCAATTTGTTATTAGTCAATTTCAATTGGATATCAACATAGTTAGCAAATTCGTAGATGCAATTGAAGTCATTTTGTAGCTATAAATATGTATTCCCGTTTACAATTGATGAATAAGATTACAATTAGTTTTGTTGTTTAATTTTTTAATTCATATGTTGCATGAATCAAGATGGTATAAAATTGTTAGAAAAATTAATGTTTATATTTTATAATGAAGTCACCTTAATGACTTAGTGTTAAACTAATTTAATAATTAGTTGGGATTTAGTTCTCATATGTTAATTTGACATAGTTTGGGAAAGTCATGGGAATGTAATACTTAATAATAATTTGCATAAAATATTGTAAAACATATTCAATATGAATATTAGTAATATCATATTCATTTTGATATTGTGTGAAACAATGATTTAATATATTTTTTTCAAAATGATACCAAAGCATTAGAAAAGGAGCTTATTGAGAGAAAATCTAAATAAAATGCAAGGGAATAACATCAAACCACAAGAAAGATTATGAATAGTTTTAATGGCAAAAAAAATGAACATGTGATAGCTATTTTTTTCTCTAGATTTGATTGTGTAGATATTTTTGCGTCCAACGTTTCAAATCAAACTTTATGATCCAGCATCAGGGAATGAATAAAAAGGTGGAGGCAAAGGATAAGTAGGAAATATTGTGCCCTTTTTATGATAATAAGGTATATGCATCTTAATTCCTTGTTCCACACCTCCAATACCTTGTCCATTGTATCCTTATTTAGAGAGTGTCAAAACCAACATTGTAACATGTATGCAACTTTGATGGGGAAGAATTTTCATCATAACCCTCATTAAAGTCAGTTGTATAAGTATATTTTGAAGTGCCAAAATGATGGATAGATAAGAATTGATCCTTATGGAAGGATGCTCATTTTTATTAACATTATTCATGTCAATTTGGGAGGTAAGAGTATCCTTTTTCATGAGGTTTGTTTGGTGGGAGGAAGTGTTTTCATCATTCAATAGTTCATCTCTACTTAGGTGATGTTAGGAGACATGACATTAAGGAAGTGAATAACATCATGTTGCATTAGAATTTTTTATAAGTAAGGTAGTCGCTAGGATAGGAATATGCATCTACATGTCCACAAATGTGTTAAGATTTGGATTGTCAATGTCTAAAGCGTGTTCCTCTTACACCAAAGTATGGGGGAGGCATATTTTTGGAGAAGAATCATCACCCTCATTCAATGTTTCACCTCTAAGAGAGAGATATCATTGTAAGAAGTGTTAACATGATATATTCTTAATTTGCCAAAATATCCTCATGAATAAGAAATACTTTGGGGAAGGGGAAAGCATGGTTCATCAAGGCTTCATCTCTAGAAGAGAGAACATTGGAATGGATAGAAGCTAAAGTGCTATAAAGGGAAGTATTAATCATATCAACCTCTTGCATCACAATATTCTCATGGTTGGGAGGGATAAAGTGATATAAGAACAGTTAAGCCACCATCACATATATGAAATGACTTCATTGTAAAAATAATAAAGTAATCAACTAATTAAGAACATGATGAGATGTTCAATGAAACAAAATTTCTTTCCAAATCATAGCATATATCACATGTATAATAAAAATATCTAAAATTAGTGAATCAACGTAGCTATCTTGTCGATTTAAATCATATGTATGCTTTTTAGAATTAGAAGAGATGCATGTATAAGACATGTGAGGTTCAACAAAATGATGTGGTGGAAATGAGATCCTAATCCATGAATGCAAACTAAGATCTCAAATATCTATAGCATATTATTTGGAACATGAATAGATTCTACTACAGTCCTAATAGGAGAGTTGAGAATTAAAATTTATGTTCCTTTGTTGGAATGCATTTGAGATTGTGAAGTGTATGTTCTAGATCTAGGCTTAATGATAAATAATTTATAACTTTTGGCCATAACAATGAAATACATAACACAAATTCACCGAAGTATGCCAAATATAGAAGAGGGCATAAAAAGTAACATAGATTTGCAAACTGAGCCTAAAAGTGCTAGCTGGTTTTAGGTACCCTAGTCTTGATGGTGGTTAAACTAATAAAATGGAGCAAAATGCAGTTAGGAGGTCTTGTAGGCATATCTCCCAAAAATCTAGCCAAAAAGTGTTCAACATGAGTGTTGGGCATCCTACTCCAATATTTTTTGTCTGTTAAAAATTTGGTAATGCATTTCATTGTTTTTTTTAATCTCTACTAACACTCTCTACTATTAGATCCGAACCTACACATGAAAATGAAGAAAAATGTTTGTGTTGTATAGGGGCTTTTCTACATCAAACTCATGTTGTTGTTCCCACATCTACAACAACTACAATTAATGAAAAAGAGAGCTTATCATATATGACATGTTAGGTTCAACAAGATGATGTGGTGGAAATGAGATCCTAGTGTATGAACGCAAACTAAGATCTCAAATCTTTATAGCATATTATTTGGAACATGAATAGGTTCTACTACAATCCTGATAGGAGAGTTGAGAATTGAAATTTATGTTCCTTTGTTGGAATGGATTTGAGATTGTGAAATGTATTCTCTAGATCTATAACTTTTGGCAATAACAATGAAATACATAACACAAATTCACCATAGTATGCCAGATTTGGAAGATGGCATAAAAAGTAACCTAGATTTGCAAACTGAGCCTAAAAGTGTCAGTTGGTGTTAGTTGCCCTAGTCTTGATGGCGCCTAGACTAATAGAATGGAGCAAAATGTAGTTAGGAGGTGTTGTAGGTATATATCCCAAAAATCTAGCCAAAAAGTGTTCAACATGAGTGTTGGGCATCATACTCCAATTTTTTTTGCTTGTTAAAAGTTTGGGAGTTCATTTCATTGTTTTCTATACTCTCTTCTAACACTCTCTACTAATAGATTTGAACCTACATGCATGAAAATGATGAAAAATGGTTATGTTGTATAGGGGCTTTCCTAAGTCAAATTCATGTTGGTGTTTCTACATCTACAACAACTACAATTAATGAAAAAGAGAGATTATCATATATGTAGAAAGTTGTAGTCTACTATTCAATGTGTCGAAAACTCAAATCTATAGTGCTCCTTCAATAATAATGCTACTTAGAATTTATGAATGATAGAAGATTTTCTATATATATAGGCCTCCCAAGGTATTTTTGAATGTAAGCCAACAACTAATGATCAAATGAAAAGATCAAGACCCAATCATAAATGATGGAGGTTGACACTCATAGACATTTGAATTTGGGTCCCTTTTAGAAGGACTAGGGAGTTGGGCACCCTATTCCACTTATAAATGAACCAAAACAAGGGGTGACGTTATGTCAAAATAAAAAATGTAGGACCTAGTCTCAAAATTAGCATATGATGACAATGAAGTTATGAGTTTAACAATAAAAAATATAAGGTAGAATAGGGTTCAAATTGGGTTAAAATGATCTAAGAGAAAGCACAGTAAAGTAGACACCCAAATAGACTATGAAATTATAAAGGGATATAATTTAAGAGATTACATTAATAAAATATAGATAATCAAAAAATAATGTGCTATCTATATAATGATAGATTCTAGAAGTGGTCATAGATTTAGATAGCACTATAATATTTTAGACACAAGATGGTAATAGTAATTGTTGAACACACCATATGATGTAATGTCCCCTACTAGGTTTAGCCTTGTTTTAACCATAATTAAGCTATTTCAATATACTTATGACTTAAACTAGGTTGATTAGGAGACATATCTATTTTAATGTGATTCAAATCGGTGATATTCCATAGTTCAATCGATCAACTAACTACTAAGTAAATTGTTCATCTACCCCAATGGATAACTAACTCTATCATACTAAATAATTAATTTTATTTTGATTCATTATAAATCATTTACATATTTATTAATTACTAATTGTATAAATTATTATGCATTACTGCAGATTAATTTCTAAAAAATATTATAATAATTATAATTATTATACTAATATCTATATATATAACTATTGTATTACTATCTACATTTATATTATTATTAAATTCTGCATAAGAATATTATCAAACTTCATATATTAAGCAAACATATTAAGCACACCCCATGCATACCACCAAGAACAAGTATATTACTGTCTATAATTAATAATAGTTCTGATCTAATCTGTATAGTTCTTTTGTCTTTTTATTTTGCTGTTCGATTCATTTATTCTCGTCTAAATTATATTTTTTCAGAATTGTATTATTCTCTATATCCTCCCTTGGGACCGAAATCTGAATATATACATATACTCTTCCTTACCTTTTCACGAAGAGTCAAGTCCCTTCTAACTTTTCTTTTATAAATGCATCGCCGCTATTCATAACTATTAGTTAAAAAAATGATTCATAGAATGATTTGTAATTATCAGCGCATAGGAGAAAACCAAATTCAATCTTATGTGATTTATGTTTTGACCACGATAAGTATATTTCCTTTGTTTTTATCAAAGATCTTAGACTTTGGTTTTTGGTTATCACCGATCTTCAACCAACTTTGACCATGTTAAGACTCTTAAGATGTGGCTTTCCACTGTTTCCATGCCAGTTTTGATAGTCTTTGCATCCACCGTAGAACGTGAAGAGGAATCTTATTTATATGAATATCTTTTAAATATTATGAAATATATTATTATTTGTTTTTGTCACCTATATTTATCACTTAGTTTGACCACTGTTTGATGTTATCACTATACACTATACTGATTTTATCACCGCATATATATTACTGCATATGTATGTGTAAGGCATCCTCGGAACATAGTAAGCATACAATCTTATTTGTCATCAATGTCAATTTTTCCATCAAATTATGTTTATAATATAATATTAATTTATTTGTTATTTGAATATTTCAAAGATATTACTAGTAATAAACATTAATAAATATTAATTAAATAAATAAATAAATTTCAAATAGTCATTATTTAGTAATAATTATATTAATTAATAACAATAATTGATATATATATATATATATATGACGATCAAGGAGGGGACATGACAGTCCACCCTTCCAAAAATTGCTTGTCCTCAAGCAATTGACAATTTTCTTAACTTTGTCATTTACTAATAAAACACGAAGTATACATAGAGACACAAAGCATGCACGAAGTATACACAACACATGTAACGTAATGAGGCATGAAGCTTGAATATGTATAATACACATGAATACACACAAGGAATGAAACATGAGGCATCAAAAGTATGTAAGACAAGGAAGGTATGAAGTAATACCCACAAATTCATGTAAATACATGCAAGGCTTGAAGTATACATGGAAATCTTGAAGCATAGTCATAAGTAATGCATGTAGCAATATTCACAAGTACACGTAAAATATGAAGCATACACATCACATGGAGGTGCAAAGCATGTATAAGAAAGACATACAGAGTAAACACTCCATGCACAAACCCAATACATCGAGCATACACATGAAAACATATGACATGCGTCATACATACAAATACACATAAGGTGTAAATCCAAAGCATATGAGGTAAGAAGCATCTATGTAAAACATGGAATATACACATGAATATACACTAGGCATGAAGCATGTGTGTAATATAAGTAAATACAATCAAGGCTTGCAACATACACGTGAAATACATAGAGTATGGAGCACTTGAATTTGCTCAAGTTAAGTAGCATGAAGCTCACACATGGATCCTCTTACGTTAAGAAGTATATATGTGAATGTACATAGCACATATGAATTCATTTAAGTCATAGGGCAAATACGTATGAAACATATATAGAAAATAGGGGAATCATCCACAAGAATACACTCAAGGCATGAATCATTCATAAGGCATGTAGACATATGAAAGCATGAAGTATGCACATGAATACAAAAATACACATAAGGTACAAAGCATATATAAGAAAGGCACTCATGGAGTGGACACATAGAGACACAAGGCATACATGCTGAAAAACATATTGGACATGAAGCAATCACATGAATACATGTAGTAAAGAATACATGAAACATACATTAGGAAGGTACATGATGTAATCATGCTGAAAATATGACAACATTAAGCAATCTCATAGGAATTCATACAAGACATACATATATAATGGAGCAATCATGTTGAAGACATATCAAGCATATAGTAAACACATAAATATCTACAAGCCATGAGACAAATGAAACATACACTTGAGAGAAATATACATAAGACACATGTTCATACACTTAAAGCATGAAGTATACATTTAAGGCAATAAGTACACACGTAAAACATAAAGTATACACATAGGACGTAGAGAATACGCACGAGTGTACTTAAGGCAAGAAGCATTCACATGAAAACACATGAAGTGTACATTGTAATGACCTTAAAATATACTAGTTATGATGTTTCAGATCTTAGTGTAGGGACTAAGAGAATGAGCAAAAATGACTAAAAATGCTCTAGTTACAGATCTTAGTAGGGGTTAAGAGTAAGTACCTTAGCCTCTACTAGTCCAAACCTGCAAGACCAAGTTAGAAGATACTATGAAATACATTAAGGTTTGATCATATAAGTAAATATATTTTGAATTAACTATGGGGAAAGATTTATGCAACAATATCAAAGATAAAGACATAGATTTGGACAGTGGAAAATATATTCATGCAGGGTGTCTTATCAATAGTTTCCCCTACTTAGTATTATCATGTAGGGTACTCTATAGAAGTTCTCCCTACCCAACATTGTTGTGTAGGGTGCCCTATAGTAGTTCTCCCTACCCAACATTGTTGTGTAGGGTGCCCTATAGCAGTTATCCCTAACTTATTTTTACAGGGCGCCCTTATCAGCAGTTCTCCTTACTTAACATGTCCTGTAGGGTGCCCTATAGCAGTTCTCCCTACCTATGTTATCAGGTAGGATGCCCTTCAGCAATTCTCCCTACTTGACATGTCCCGCAGGGTGCCCTATAGTAGTTCTCCCTACCTATGTTATTAGGTAGGGTGCCCTTCAGCAGTTCTCCCTACTTCTCAATAATGGATTTAATTCAGATTGTCATTAATAATTATTATCAACTTTTGTGTCCTATTATCATTCTAATTATTTATCAATAGATTTATAGCATGTATTTTTATTTATTCATATCAATTACTGTCAAATACCAAATTATTCAGATATTCGTCATAATTTAGTTTACTGTAGACTTCCAGTTTATTACCCTTATTTATCAGTTGTAGGGTTGCTATTTATTTGTATGTAGATTAATAGAGTAATCTTGTGCAACAATGAATTGCAGAAGAACTGATTATTTATTCCAAGAGCTAATATAGTTACTACTGGCTAATTCAACTGTATCTCAGATGATCGGGGAGTACACATATATAGATTAAATACATATTAAGAATGATATAGTAGTTGCAATCTAGGAGGCACCATTAATAAGTGCTGATAGAACATGTATTCAAAAAACCATACTAGAATTAAGGATGAGTTTTTTATGTGTTTGCTGAAGCGCAAAGTAGACTTCTTTATTTTTTTCTCCGTGTATTGTTTTTTGTCCCATAGGCTGGCAGGAACATGCTCTGATACCACTTGTAATGTCCCCTACTAGGTTTAGGCTTGTTTTAACCATAATTAAGCTATTTCAATATACTTATGACTTAAACTAGCTTGATTAGGAGACATATCTATTTTAACGTGATTCAAATCGATGATATTCCATAGTTCAATTGATCAACTAGCTACTAAGTAAATTGTTCATCTACCCCAATGGATAATTAACTCTATCATACTAAAAAATTAATTTTATTCTGATTCATTATAAATCATTTACATATTTATTAATTACTAATTGTATAAATTATTATGCAATACTGCAGATTAATTTCTAAAAAAATATTATAATAATTATAATTATTATAGTAAGATCTATATATATAACTATTGTATTACTATCTACATTTGTATTTTATTAAATTCTGCATAAGAATATTATCAAACTTCACATATCATATTAAGCGCACCTCATGCATACCACCAAGAACAAGGATGTTACTGTCTGTAATTAATAATAGTTCTGATCTGATATGTATAGTTCTTTTGTCTTTTTATTCCGTTGTTTGATTCATTTATTCCCCTCTAAAATACATTTTTTTTAGAATCGTATTATTCTCTATATCCTCCCTTACTTGGGACTGAAATCTGAATATATACATATACTCTTCCTTACCTTTTAACGAAGAGTCAAGTCCCTTCTAACTTTTTTTTTTATAAATGCATCACCACTATCCATAACTATTAGTTAAAAAAATGATTCATAGAATGATTTGTAATTATCAGCGCATAGGAGAAAAACAAATTCAATCTTATGCGATTTATATTTTGATCATGATGAGTATATTTCCTTTGTTTTTATCAAAGATCTTAGACTTTGGTTTTTGGTTACCACCAATCTTCAACCAACTTTGACCATGTTAAGACTCTTAAGACGTGGTTTTCCACTGTTTCCATGCTAGTTTTGACATTTTTTGCATCCATTGTAGAACGTGAAGATGAATCTTATTTATATGAATATCTTTTAAATATTATGAAATATATTATTATTTGTTTTTGTCACCTATATTTATCACTTAATTTGATCACTGTTTGTTGTTATCACTATACAATATACTGATTTTATCATCGCATATATTTTATCAACTCAATGTACTACAATTATGAAACATGAAAGCACAAAACAGATCATCCACAAGAGCACCATGTTTACACAGAAAACCCTAAACATGAAAAAATCACAATTAGAATCACACTCACAATATGAATAAGTGATTACAATGTTTAGGATCAAGGCCAATGAGTTCATTATTGTTGAAGGACTTGCAAGACTAAGGTGCACAACTTTAGGGCAAGATACAAAGGGTTGCACAAACTACTAAAAGGAACACAACTTTCGACAAGTGTAGAGGATCAAAGAGGTGCGATGAATAAGATATCCTTATCATGAAGTTGTCCTTGAACCACTATGTCAAGCGAACAATATAATGGAAAACACATCTAACCAGAAACAATATCTCAACTATCTTTTAGACTTATACTATATAAAATTTGCTTGTGAATTAGTTGCATCTACTTCACATCAATTAACCTACATCCCATGCTCAAATCACGCATTCCAACTCCTATATATACAAGATAACTCACTAAAACTCTCAAATAGGTCGACCACATACAAAATAAGCAACATTACATAAATTAGGCTACCTAGCCCCAAAACATCCATTGTGGTCCACTCCAAGAGATAGACGGGACCCAAATACATCATAACACAACCTTTCCAAATGAATCCAATGAATTGTACATGCTAGCACATCCTCCAAGGTTGACTTCAAATGAGATGTGTAGATAAACAATGTAGCACACCAACCACTCGGCCCAAAAACCAATTTCCAATGCATGGAACATAATGTGGATCTACACACACCATGGTGAGGCTCATATCACTATCACGAGGGCTTCATTGGCTAGGCAATATTATATCACGTGCATTGATATTGGGGGATTTAATATCCCAAAAATGAGGGTGCAATATATTGCCTATTGGTGAAAATAGGGGGTTTTTAATTTTGGCTATGAACAAACACAATATTTTAGTGAAAATAGGGGGGCTTTTAATTTGGGTTGTGTATTGGGAGGGGGTGACAAAAAAAATGAGTTTACTGCAATATTTTTTGAAAATAGGGGGATTCTTTAGTATGCTACGAATGCACATGCTATAACCTAAGTTCACTACGCGAAGCCCTTGTGATCACTATAAAATCTCAACCTCCAAAGTTTATCTGGACCAAAAATCCATGATCCATATAGGATACACCACCTTAGTCAACCAGAAACCAACCCAATTGACAACACTAAACTCAGAACACTCCAACTTCACTTGCCAATCAAAACATTAATAAAAAAAATGGAATATTTCACAAAACAAATAAATATCCTCTAAGACACATCACTAAAAACCACATATCACATATCAGGGTATCACCAAGCATTCTCCAGACCAGTTCCTAACAAACATCCTACTATTAGAAACAACAACTATCTCAACCATGTAAGCAATAGAAGACCTATACATAGAGCATACTTGAAATTTGGAATTGTCAATAACTTGGGAGGAATCTTTTCCACTAAAAAGATTATTCTCTATGTTTCTATTGAAATTAAAAAATAAACCCTTTCTAGTCAAGTGTGTATTGTTGTTGACCAAAAGATTCAACAAGATCCTTTCTAGCAAACCATTCTAAACTAGTCGCATCAACACTAAATTTTAAAAGCTTGGCCCCACTAACAGAAGTGTAAACACAATGCATATGCATAAAATATAGATAACTCAAAGCGAAATAATATTACAAATCTGTTAGATTTAAATTCGTTAATGTATTAACAGTGCCACTCATCTGGTTATTTTGCAAATGCTTGCAAGCAACCTAAACCTTTAATCACACACAAAAAGAGATTATCAAACAATTTTTCTTTACATTTACCAATATGTTCCAAGAAACTTATAGGGAAGACAAACTTGTAAATGCACTCAAGGATGCAATTAGTTGACCACTAAAATTGTTGAAAGAAAAATCTATGCAAAAGCGAAGATACATAAAGGAAAACCTCAAATTGATTCTTAGATACATAATCAACTAATGAATATCCAATGTGTCAAGATAGATCCATTGGACAACATATTTTGTTGTTAATTCCTATATTATGCTGGGTTTATAAAGGAAAACGTCCAATTAATTCTTAGACACATAATCAACTAATGAATATCCAATGTTTCAAGATAGATTCATTGGAAATCATATTTTGTTATTAATTATATATTATGCTCAGCTCTAATGAAGGTTTGTTTCTGCCATCTAGTTATTGATATGTTTTATAAATGTAAACATCTAGGTCTTCCAAAAACATTTTGTGAATGACTGTCTTCTATAAATCTTTCTATGTAAACATCTAGGTCTTCCAAAAACATTTTGTGAATGATTGTCTTCTATAAATCTTTCTTGGGCTATGTCCCCAGATAATTTTTGTTCATACAAAATCTTTATTTTTACATAATAAGAAAAAAACAAAAGAACACATAAAAAGTATCACTTGACAAGTGTAGCATCGTGTGAAATATTATGAAAATGGAAATAACATATTTCTAATTGTAGAAACAAAGAATTAGTTAAGTATATAGCAAACATACTCACAGATTAGTTAAACTTGTTAGATCCTGAAAAATATCTGTAATAACCTAAAAAACAATCAAGTTCACATAAAGTTAGCCATACTTATCAACTATATCATTACTTACAAATCTAAGAATAATGCTAAAAGTCAATAGAGACTACCAAAGGATTTGCTGAAGTCTATCTATCAGTTCTTACAAATCAGAGAGTAATGTTAAAGTCCATAAAGAATATGGAAGGATCCCAGTGAATTGGTTGCTGGAAAGCAACCTGCCTAATTTCTTGTTGAAAATAGGTGTTAAAATGAAGCTGTAATTTTTTAATTATACATGCATCAACAAATGTTATCCAGCATATTACAAAAGCCAAAGAATCAAAATTTTATATTCATGTTTTGTGTCCATAGAAAATGTTAACAAAATAAATTTTATATTCATACTTTGTGTCAAAAGAAAGATTGATATGGAGGCAGAGTGGATATCTCTGAAGAAAACAAAGCGAGTGATCTTTGTTTACTGAGATATAGATTCGATTTCATATTTCATATTTTGAATTTTTGTGAATTGAAATAAAGTGATTTGACACAGCGAATGTTTATGTGATTTGTTATGTTCAAATGGCATTTTCGGTTGCTCGGTTAATTAAAGGAGTGTAAGTTGAGCTGGCTGCTTGCCTGGGCTTATCCCCAGGCCTGATTGCATCAGGTGGAAGCTGAAATGGAACAACATAGATCTCCTATTTGGTTATTTTGAAGATCTCATTGCAACTATTATAAATTCAAACACTATTTTCGATAAAATTGTAATTAGAGGTATCAGATTTTCACGATCTATTTAAATATTGTATGTAGTTTCTGGGTTTGATTGTATGAGAATTTTTTACCATCAACGTTTCAAACTATTCTCTCATGCATTCTGATTATAGATCGTTGAATATGATTCGAAACATTGATGATTAAAAATTGTCACACAACCAAACCCAGAAACTACATAAAAATTGCAGATCATTATGAATATGTTTAAAAAATTGTCCTTTATTTACAAAGTTATAAAAGATCTAATATTTTGCAACCGATAGCCCGACTGTCCTTCCGTATTTGAAATAGAAAGAGTTCTGATCATCCAATAAAATCAATTTTCAGATTTCGGTGCAACATTGATAGAATCCATGTTAAAAGATTGAACACCCTGCAAATTATTACCACAAGGATCACCTGCACTTTGAACCCATCCTGTAGGGGCGGGAATCCCCAGTTTATACATAGAACATTTATGCACACAATACGGAAAAATAAACAGAGTTTAAGGTTGACCACAAATCAATTTCACTACAGTTTGCAGAAACTTAAAATTTCCTATACAATAAAAGTTTTTAAACTAATTCCAGCAAATGCTATAAAATTCAATCGACCGACTAATCTAAACCTCAGCTATTACGAACATCAAGACTTAAAATAGCTTAACAATGTTAATTTTTATACATTTATAAAAGCAACCTTGCCTAGAATTACGTTTACTCATGAAACTAATCCGTTAAAATTGTCCAAATGGCGAAAAAAACAATAGCAAACAGAAGCATTTCAAAACACTATTAGCAAAGAGATCGCAAAATTAAGAGAAAAACGATAAAAGATAGAAGAAATATTCAAGAGGATTCGCAAAGGATTACAGCAATGGTGGGTCAGACTTTTTCTTACTACAGCCTGCAAACTTTTAACTGAACTAAAACAGGTTTACAAAAGGCTAATTGTTGAGCTTTCTTAAGGAACTTCTATGGACCAGCTTCCCATTTTCTGCTGAAGTGTTCTACCAACTGAATTACTGGCCTTATATGATCAGCCCATCGCCAATCCTAGCATGGCTTATTTCCAACATCTTCTTAAGCTTTAAGTTACACTGCAAGGGATACTACTGGCCTTATATGATCAGCTCATCATCGGTCCAAGTATGGCTGACTTCCAACATCCCCTTAATCCTTACTACAAGGAATCGGGGCTCCTAAGCCTGGCTCTATTAGAGCTTTCATGAGCCAGCTAGGACTCAGAACTTAAGACCTAGCATTTGCTGCTGAAGTGCTCTGTCAACGGAGGCCTCAATTTAGGTGGTCAAAATGGCCTGATGTAAGTTTTAAGTAAGTTTTAATCTACTATAAAACTGACAAAAATAAAAAACATTAAAGGCCATTTTGAAATGGACTATAACTATAACAGTTCCACTCGAACCAGATATGACTGCTAATTCAACTTCCCCTTCGTCCAATACATGTAGATTTAAAGGTATGGAATGCACACAGATCAAACCTCAGGTCGCTTTCATAGGATATTGGGAATGGAGTCATAGTAATATTTGACTATTGTAACAGCACTGAAAGGGTTTCCAGCAGAGTCGAGAACCAAGGTCTTTTCAAAAAATAAGATGCACTCCTTTCTTTCTTTGCTTTCCTCTCGCATTCTATTGTGGGAACAAAAATCATAAGAAGAAATACAACACATCCATTAAGATACATAAACCATGGAGAATTGTTTACCTTGAATCAAATTCCTCTCCACATGTTTGACATTTGTGTCCACTAAATTTTGCCATGCTGCACAAATAAAATCAAACACAATCTCTAGGAAATTAGAAACAAGTCTTCCTAGAAAGTCCAGAAAAATAAAACCATATAATTACTTTGCCGTTTTACAATGAATTTATTCAATGTAATCCAGCAGAATTTGTGGACAGCTTACAGAATCTGCAGTCTCATTCCCTCCCGGTCTGCCGCCCAACCCAATTCTACCTAAGCTGGGCTAAAACTACAAAAGTCTGCTAAAACTACAGAACATTCTCAAATACGAAAGTGTGCTAAAACTACTTCTATAAATCATTTGCCCTTGAAAGAATTTTTCTCCAACTAAAGTGTTAGAAATTCATAGGTTCATCCTTCCACTTTTGTAGAGAGTCCAAAAGGAGAATGAATCTGAGTTGAAAGACCACCCAACATCCTCATTGGAACCCTGCATTGTGCAAACATAGCTCTATAGTTACTCTTAGGTGGTTCTTGTGACAAGATTGGCAGAAAAGAAGTTGAAAAGGTGAATACAATTTAACAGGGAACAAGATGACATGAAACAGGGTAAGTATGACAGAGAATTATGCATTTTAATTTAGTATTTTGTTGTCACCGTAATTGAAACGGCTGCCAAAGGTATCTTCAGATATGGTAAATATTAGTAGCCAGAACATCCTCAAATTGTGCATCGTATTTATTCACAATTTTGCACCATTATATTTTCTCTTGCACTTTCAAAATTAAGCTTGTTGGGACTGGCCAAAGGCTGGCATAGTCTGGCCAAAAACAGGTGTAGCAGATTGGAACAGTCCACATGATTGAGTGTTTCCAAATGCAGTATTTGACCCTAATGATAGAGTTGAACCAAATAAAGATCCAGGCTCAGAAGATTGGCCAAAAGAGTTAGCACCAAACGCTGGTGTTGGTTGACCAATTGCTGGTTGGGACTGGCCAAAGGCTGGTATAGTCTGGCCAAAAGCAGGCGTAGAAAATTGGAACTGAGACTATACCAAAAGCAGGTGTAAAAAATTGGAACTTAGTGTTTCCAAATGGGGTACTTGATCCAAATGTAGGACTTGACCCTAATGATGGAGTTGAACCAAATAAAGATATGGGTTGAGAAGATTGGCCAAAAGAGGTAGCACTAAATGCTGGAGAACTTACCGGTGTTGTTGATGCATCACCTGATGAAGAACTAAAGGTGGTTCCAAATGCTGGTGTGGACTGGCCAAATGCTTGTTGGGATTGGCCAAAGGCTGGTGTATTTTGGCTAAAAATAGGTGTAGATGATTGATTATTTGAATTTCCAAAGGAGGTACTTGATCAAATGCAAGACTTGGCCCTAATGATAAAGTTGAACCAAATAAGGATCTAAAGTTAGAAGATTGGCTAACAGGGGTATCACCAAACGCTGGAGGGCGGACTCAACGTGCCAAAAGGAGAGGCAGAAAATGGTGATGGTGATGGTGATGGTGTTGGTGTCCAGCCAAAAGGGTGAGATTGTGTTGGCTGAGAAAAAAGACCACCCGCAGTTTTTTGACTTCCTAGATTTGGCCCACCTGCAATATACAACTGATTAGTTTAAGAGTGACTTTTGCATAGTCAATATTAAATAATAACAACAATAATCACAATTCTTGATATATAACTTTGTCACCCAATTCATAGTCCTCCCATCTTAGCACCTCATGGCTCTTTTTCTCATATTGTGGCATATAGAAAGCAAATTCTCCCACTCTAGTGAGAGTGTATGGTACAACTCTTCTACCTCCACCTGGGCTGCCAAATGTTGTAGGTACCCCTGAGAAATGAACAGAGAGAGAAAACAATGAGAAAGGTATAGTATGCACCACATTAATAAAGAATATAAAAATTATAGATGCTGCAAATCCAACTAATTAGACAGACATGGATCATCCAAATTAGCACATATATATTGAGTTAAAACATATTTGAGCACACAAAATCTCATGCTTAGTGGGTTACTCCCAAATGTTGGAGTCCATGGAGTCCATGTAGCACCAAAAGCAGGGGCTGATGCAAAACTGCCAAATCCAATTACTGGAGTAGATGTTGCACCAAAAGTAGGAGCCGATGCAAAACTGCCAAATGCAATTGGAGTTTGGATTTGGCAGTTTGCTTCAGCTGACTCCACTCCGATCAATTGGATTGGGCAGTTTTGCATCAGCTTCAGCTTTGATTGGCAGTTTTGCATCGGCTTCAGCTTTGATCGGCAGTTTTGAGGAGTTGCCCTGTTACTACCAAAAGCAGGTTGTATTTCAGAATTAGTTTCAAAAGGACTTGATTGAACATGGTTTGGTGACCCAAATACTCCAAATACAAGTGAGGGACTCGGTGATGCTCCAAAAATGTCGTTGGAATTGCCCCCAAACAATGTACTTCTAGTCTGTGCACCAATCCCGAATGGCCTTGCTGCAAAAGAATTATTAACTGCACTATTTAGTTGTTCAAAATTTGGTTGTGCCACAAAAAACTAGAGCCACAAATAGTACACGTACTGACCAACTTTCCCCAAACTAAGCATACAACTAATCGATTCAATTTGGCTCAAACCCATGTAAAAAAAACGAAAATCAGTCCCTAAAAAAATTAACTTCACATCCAAGAATTCAACTGTAAACCAACAATCTAGGGAATACAAAACCCATACTGTAGGTAACCCCAAAAGGTGAGTGACATACAGCACCTGGTGAAGAACCAAAAGCGTGTTGTCCCTTATTGTCCTTGACGACAAAAAGGGTGACGTCATGGGCATTTGTTACATGCAGCTTGTCAGCGTTAAAGTGATTAATTATTAAAATGCTTATGACTGCACTCTTGTCATGTGACTTAAATAAAAAGGCACTTTGTATAGTGTTGTCGGCAACTTGAGGAGTGAGGAGTGGGACATGAGCTGGAGTTTGTTTGGTGTGGCTTGGCATTTCAATGACATCTTTTTCTATGGAATCAAAAACTCATTTCAATATTGCAAAAAGTTTTGGTATTTGTGTAAAGCAAGAAGTAAGGCTTATTTGTTGGTCTATTGCGAACCCTAACGGGCTGCCACCATGAGATTCATTCTTACAGTTACAGGGCTCGTTGTGGTTAGAATCTGGTTGTGGGTTTTTGTTATGTTATTCTTCAGGGATAGACGATTATTGTGGTTGTCTTGGTTGCCGATTTCGGTGGAGTTGGTTACAAATTTTTAGGGATTATCAGGTACCATCCTTCCAATTCATTTCTGAGGTAAAATCGATTGAAAATGAAGTTCCAGTTTTTGAAAATGGTAAATGAAGAAAGATGTTTAGTTTTCAGTTTTTTTCTTCAATGAAGTTTGCAAAGTTAAAAAATTGTTTTTGGATTAATTGCAGAAAGTTGTTGTTTTAATACATGGTTTATTTTGCAACCATTTTTAGTCAGTTATAAAACCCTAACCGAAGGTTGAAAATTTTGAGTTTTCAAGGGTTTCGTTTGTTTATATAATGTAATGGTAATCTGAAAAGTGTAAGAAAAATGAGGAGGAAAAACAGTTTTAAAGGTTATAGATGTTGTCAGACAAGTGTAATTCACTGTGAATGAAAACATTATGATCTCTGGATAACAGAGTGTATAAGTTCCTTTAGAGGGCATAAGTTGAAAATAAGGCAGTATTGATTGCATTTCAATCTTTAACAAAATAGTGAATTGGAAAGATGTATTGTACTGTGATAAAACTGAAATTATTGCATATCATTGTATTTTGAAATCTCGTTCAAATACTGGTAAATTTGTAGATGCACTAATATAGTGTAGATATAAGTTTGGCAGTACTTGTAACTTGAGATGCAAAAGAGAAATTGAGAAATGTAGGGGGGGGTGCTCCTTGAAATCTTCTAAACACCATGTATTGAGTTGGCGCTCATTGAGTTAATAAAAAGAAATTCATTGCCGAGTGATTTTTCTACCCCAAGAGGGTTTTCCACTCATGAAATCTATTGTGTTATGGATTTATATTTGTATCATTCTGTTTTAGTTGAGTTAATGCTCTGATATCTTAGCTTTGTTTATGGTTTGCAGTTTACTATTCATGTCTTGCATATTCTCTGCTTTACTCAAAACAGTTCAAGTTTTTATTCTGCAAAAATCAGTTATAATTATAAGCATGACAAGGGTTATTCAAAATGAATAGTGGATAATCAACTTAATATGCTTTTTCAACATCTGCTGTCTTAATCACTGGGATTGGTTTTTCACATTCATTATCTTCAAATTATCTCAAAGTTGCCCAATAAGTTTTCTTATTAAAATTGAATCTACATTTCACTCACTCTGACTCTCCCCCCTCTCAGAGTGAATCCACTTCCAACAAAGCTACCAAATCTTGTTCTTTTATTTCCAGAAATTCTATAGGATACCATGGATGTTTGGAGAATGCAATGAATACCTTTTCTTGAATTCGAGTAAAACCGGTGCATATTTCTCACTTTCAAGCTGCATTTATAGGTAAAGAAAAAAATCAGTCCACCTCAAAATGCGCACCGAGGTTGAAGGGAGTAAATACTCCATACATATCTTCTAATGTTTCCAAAAGAGTGCCCTGTTTTTAATGGTAAAAAACTACATTCTTGCATGCGGAGAAGTTAAGAATGAAAGCAAAAAATCATTTGCATAACCAACCATAGAAATTAAGAATGAAATTATGAATGAAAGCAAAAAAATCATTTGCATAACCAGCCAGCTGAGGAATCCATTGACATTTCTGAACTCGTTGGAATGCATTCCCTATAAACTGGATGTCCTTTCTCTTTTCATAAGAGCATAAAAATTGGCGAAGCTACTTATTTTCATGGCGATAATACCAATATTGGCGATAGCTCTTTCAGGTTATGCTGACTGAAGGATTTGCAAAACGATTTTTTTGCTGCTAAGAAATTCTGTTGGCAAATAACTCTGAATCTGAACAAAAAAGCTTTGGAGGGTAAAAATTAGTTAATTTTAAAAAAGATGTTTTTTCATGATAAAAATTTAAAAAAATGTATTTAAATATTATTAATTAGAAAAATAATGTTCATAAAGAAAAAAATTTAATAAAAATATTTTTTCAATATATTTTTTTTATTAAGATAGTTTATCTTGTTTTAAAAAAAAGAAGAAAAAGTAGGAAAATAAATATATTATTAAGTTTCTACAAACAAAAAAATAATATTTAAAAAAGCAATTAGCTTTATTCTAATAATATTTAAAAAATAATATTGATTAATTTTGATTAAAGAATGTTCATAAAAAAAGCAATTTAGTTTGTGATTTCAATGATTCAAATTTGAGAAGGATGGAAGACTATAGAATTAATCACAACCACATACTTAAATTTATATTAATTTTAAAAAAGATATGTAAAAAATGAAAAAAATACATAGAAAAAGAATGTTCATAAAGAAAAAAATCAAACAAAAATATTTTTTTTTAATATTATTTATTTTATTAATCTAGCTTATTTTCTAAGTTTCTAAAAAAGAAAAAGAAAAAGTAGGAAAATGAACATATTATTAAGTTTCTACAAATAAAAAAATAATATTGAAAAAAACTTTATTCTAATTCATGTTTTCATTTTTCTTTAAATGATTAATTTATATTAAGTGTAAAATTTCTTTTAGTTATTTATGTTTATTTATGAAATTACAAATCCCAAGCCTACAACCTAAGTTCAAACTCCATAGGTTCGTTTTTACCATGTTAAAAACGGAGCACCCTTATCTTGGAGAGAACCTTGGAGAAATAGTGGAGCTTCTTGCTTGTAGTGCTTACATCCTTGGTTCAAACCATTAATTTTTTAGGGTGACCCTTTGGTGAAATGGTGGGGTTTCTTACCTGTAGTGCCTACAATCTATGTCCAAACCCCACAGGTTTGTCTCTACCGTGTTAAAAATGGAGCACCCTTGCCTTGGAGAGAACCTTGGAGAAATAGTGGGGCTTCTTGCTTGTAGTGCTGGGGATTCTTTCCTATAGTACCTACAACCTAGGTTCAAACCCCACAAGTTCATCTCTACCATGTTAAAAATGGAACACTCTTACCTTGGAGAGAACCTTGGAGAAATAGTGGGGTTTCTTGCATGTAGTGCTTATATCCTTGGTTCAAACCATTAATTTTAGGGAATGACCTTTTGGTGAAATGGTGGGGCTTCTTGCTTGCAGTGCCTACAACTTAGCTTCAAACCCTATGGGTTCGTTGTTAGACACAATGCACCATTGAGAGGGAGAGGGGGTGAATCAGTGGTTCTCAAAACTTTTCTTTCAGGTTTTCTTTTGTGGGTGACACCAGTTTGTTAATCAAACACAAGACAAACTTACCGATTAGTGCTGAAACTAACTCAAATATGTTGGCATTGCATACTCCAATGAGAATTGTAGGTGATTGAAGGTATTGTCATTGATGACAACCTTGCAATCCTATGGCACAGGCACTGGCAGATAGTTTACTAGCAACGACAAACATGATTACCGACACCCTAGCTGGCAGGATTTTGATTATTGTATATTGTATTTAATTGTAATATCTTTTTGTAAGCCGACATGACATATTGTAATAAGACTCATATATAAGTATGGGATCTTGTAGATCATTTTGTAAAAAAAGATACACATAGATGGGTATGATGAGCGAATATTAAGGCAGATTTTGGAGTAAGGTTTATGATTGTTGTATGAGCTTAAACCAGTACTGAACCTGGCATAGCAGATGCTTTTTGTAGCAGTACATCACATTGGATTTCCATAATCCATTTTGTAAGTTAGTGGGATTTCCTTTTGTAATTGAGCAGTGAGCTCTAGGTAGTTGGCCTTCCTGCATGTGCAGGCACCACTTGTAAGTAATATCCATTCATTGGCTAGTGAGTGAATATTGTGGGTCACAAATCCTACCGAGTTTTTTCCCACACCGGATTTCCTTGCCAAAAATATTGTGTTATGGTGTGCTTTCTATGTTGTGTTTATTGTTCATATTTACTGCATTAATTCTTGTTTACCGGTACATTGTTTTGGAATGCAATTTATTTAATAAGGTCAGAATATCTGTTAACCTGTTAAATACTGATTCACCCCCCCTCTCAGTATCTTTGGGAATCCTAACAAAATACACACACACATAAGGAGACATCACATAACACTAGTATATACGAAGAAAACCCAATGTGGGAAAAACCTCAGTGAGCAATGTTGCTAGGAAAAACCTCGGTGAGCAATGTTGTTGGAGTCTACTGCTCCAATCCAACCTCACAATAAAATGTGGTTACATAGTTTAGGGCACCAACCCCAGGAGCTACAACCCCTGACTTTAGGGCACCAACCCAAGGAGCTACAACCCCTGACAGATTTATGGGCTACAACCCAAAGGAGCACCAACCCCTGCACCGAGCTACAACTCAGTGTTCATAATACAAACTTCAAATACATAAGTTATTATCATGTTACAAGTGAATCTTGCAACCTTAACAATATCTTACTCTTTCGATGAGATACTCTTCTCTTCTACCATCTCACTCTTATTCCTATTGTGCACCTGCTGCTTCTCTACTGGATATGCATCTAACTCTCTACACATCACCTGTTTCACACTCTGCTGGTGTAGTCACTGCTGGTTCTTCTCTCCAACCGGTTGACAGCTTCAACCAGGTTCACTCTCCCTCTCTTGCTCGTTGAGCACTCGACTGATCTTGTCTCTACTTGCAGAAGTCTACAACTTCGCAATAACACAATACTCTCTCTATTCAACAGCAACAAACAATCACTTAGGCCATTTTACTTATAGCCCAGATTTCCCGCCAAACGCACATTCAAAATTCAGGCGGTTAGGGTTTCTTCACCTTCCTCGAGAAAAACCAGATCCAGTTAGATCTAGCAAGATTTGATCCTTTTGACATCTGAATGCATATCTCCGCCCTAGTCGTGTTTCCTTGATCGCGCCCTTTAATCCCAATGATTTGCTTTTTACCTCCTTAGCAAATCCTTCGGTTAGTCACAAGAGATTTGTCAGGTTGTTTCCTTCATCACCTTGATCTTCTCAATCTCTTAGTTGGCTCATAGTTGTCATCTAGACCTCGAGCCTCAACCCTCTGCAATCCTTCTGCAACACGTCCCGTGATTTGAGTGACTTTTCATTAAAGTTGACCAACCCCTACAACAACCCCTTTGTTGTACATTCTAGCCTTATCCAATTGCGGGTATGCCATGTTGACTCTAGGTCAACAATCTACTAGCTTGTCACTACTAGTCAGTCAAAGAAGAATCACTGACCAACCACCTTACCGATTCCTCACTTCGGCCGGTTTGCAAACCCTTCCAGTCTCAACCATTCTACCGGTTGCCTTGTCATATCTATTCTCAGCTGATCTATCGATGGAACTCTCAAACCGGTCTCTAGACTGATAAGTCCTTAGTATGCTTATTTCCACAACGAAGAGGCCTTCTACAATTGCACTTGGATATATATAATCGTCAGACTTATATACCAGTTACCGCTCTTGATGACATCATGTCATCATCCTTTCTGAAGGTTCTGTCTTCTTTCAGTCATGTCAGATTCCTCTGCTTACACCTATGCATCCTTTCTTCCTGATCAAGGATGTTCCTTCCTCTACCGGTTTGTCAAAGTGACAAACACTGCAGACTTCCTTTGACTATTCCTTCAAGATGACTGCAACTTCTTCCAGTGGGGGTCCTGCTATTCTGGAACCTCACAGCATACCGGTTCTTTGTTCTCTTCTATTGTTGAAGTGATTTAGATAACATTCTGCCTCTTCATCACAAGCAACTGCTCACAAAAATTCTCCATCTCATCACACAAGTCAGGCACTAACTTGTGTACAGATGACCTCTGATGTCATCTTCCTTTCCTTTACTGGTGTTCAACAACACAAGGTGATATCCAAGATATCACATCCTACACTTCTTCATAATAGTGTTGTACATACATCTCTTCTACCGGTAATCATCCCATATCGGTTGACATCAATGACACACAATGCCGACAATCTCCCCCTTTGGCAAATTGATGTCAACACTTGTAGTATCTGACATACTACAAAATTATTCTCCCCCTTTGATACAATGACAAAGGGCACTGTCAGTATATTATTTCTCTTTGTATCCACCAGTTACTTACATAATACTTTCTCCCCCTTTATCTTCATTGGATGTAACACTTTCTTTGATACCACTTGTTATCTTGTCACTAGCTATTACATCTTCTCAAGTCATAGTACTTGAGGTGGGGAACTTAACCATCAACTGACACCAATTGGTATAATATCAATTGTTGATATGTTAGTGAATATTGTTCTTCTGCCAATCAAAATTCAACAGCTTGCAAATTTGATCTCCTTCAGTTTGGGTAGTCAGCATTTTTACCAGTTCAAGCAAGCCAGCTCTTCATCATGAAACTTTTCATGATGAGCACTTGAACTCCCCCTGAGTTATACATCTCAGGTCCTCATCTCTGGTTAGGTACAATACCAGATCTTCATTCTTCACCATAAGCCGGTTTATCTTGCATGAGTGATCATCTGATGATCCTTCAACTCCATTATAACTATCACAACTTAAGACATGATCCTAGATTCACACAATGCCAGACAATGCAATCATTATGCTAGAAATCAAACTGGTTAGCCCAAGAGTATGCATGCCTGTATGAACAAACACGGGGCTAACATATGTCATTCAGGTATTTTCCAGTACCACCTGAGACATAAACTCAACACTCTCTACCACCGGGGTTATTGCAATGATTTCCAACTTTATTGTCTTACATAACCTACAAGTACCTATTAACAGTTATACCGGTAACATCCTACACATACTAGTTAACACGATGCCAATTGTTAACCATAACATTTTGACACATGTAGTGGTGATCCATCATTGATCTATGGGTGTGTTGTCAAGGAGATACCTACACACACTTGTCATTACATTTTCTTCCATTATGCAAGCAATAGCATGTTCTTCCATATTGCCTTCTTCACAAGGGGGGTGAATGATACATTCAAAGTGCTACTCCCCCTAAGATCATGCATCTCCTTTAGGCTTTAGGAGATATCACCCGTGCCTTGAATGCACAGTGCTAGTTCATGGTCTTCTTCCTCCATACCTGCTTGATCTCACTTTTCTTCCCCTTTTCAGTCTGGGAAGCAAGGTTTGCCTTCATCTGCAGATGCGACCTTTCTCTTTCTTATCCTTCACAACGACCAGAAGTCATTCTATAGTAGCACACAACATCCATCCCAACTTCATGTTTAGGGAATCTTCTATTATACCGGTTTGACCATCTCCTCCTGTTAATGCTTCTTTGACTAGCAATAGGGACCGGTGGACCTCTTACTCTTGCTGAAACATGTCTCCTCTAGTTCCATGCAGATCTCTACCTTCCATATGCTCTGTTTTCACATTTCCGCAGAGCATGGTTGTTTTGTCGGTGTCCATGTAGATGCAGGTTCCTCGTGCTGCACTCAAGTTCTCTATGGCCAAATCCATTGCAGTTATGACAACCAATCTTTGCATAACTGGGAGAAGGAACATGCATGTATCTATTTCTGGATACATTCTTCTTAACACCATGTTTTCTATGAGATCCTACATTATCCTTTCTAGATCTCATTCTACAGTCCCTTACCTTATGGCCAAAAACTTTACATGTAAATCAGTAACCGATAAATGATTGCATATGACTTACATGTTTACATTGCAATGCATGAGGAGATCTTGCCAGTTTTGCATCCCCATCTTTTTCTTTTTGAGAAGAGGCCCATGGTTGTCCATTCTGAGCGGCTCCTTCACCTGATCTCTTCTTCTTCTCCCATACTAGCTTCTCCCTATGAGTGGTAGGATTTCTTTGCCCTCTGCCAGTGGGAGGTCTATTTTGTTGCTTCCTCATCTTCCTGCTTCTGGTGAGATTTTCTTCTTCCATCTTCCCCTCACCTCTGGGCTCTGTGTGAAGGTTCCTTCCTGCAACATTGATCTTCATTTTTGTCTGCAGGTCCATACCGGTTGTGGTCAGGTCAACCTTCTTTCGAGGAGCACTTCTAATTGGTGAGCTCTCCCCTTTGTTTTCTTCAAGAAGCCATTGAAGTGTTTTGTCTTTTATCTCTAGCTAAGAAGCTAGATGTTCACATTGGCATACCTTGGTGTCTTTTGCTCGAGCCTTCAGCTCTGAGATGCATTTCTCTGATTCTCCAAGGCATTTGGATAACCGGTTCTATTCCACAATAGCAACATTCTTGAATAGCTTGTATTCTCTTTTAGCTCTATTGAATTATTCAAGTGTATTTACAAGCTCTCCTTCAAGGTCAACTTCTACTTCTTCCTCATCATCAGAAGGATCTTGATGGCTAGATCTTTCTGCCATGTATTCCTCTTCATCATCATCACTTCTCAACTTATCTTGTTGAGGAGAGGTGGTTGCCTAGCCACTTTTATATTCTTGGGCCACCAGAAGTTGAGCACCATCTACTTCACAACAGTGGCTGCTGGAAGCACCGTCTTCCTCATCCAGGTAAATATGAGATGTATCTCTCACATCTCCTTCAAATGGAGGATCTACTGTTGAGGGTTCATTTCCATAGAGCTTCTTCAATCTTTCCCATAAGCTCTTTGTTGTCTTACACCTTTCAACCTATGAAGAGACATCACCGGTGAGCGCACTGAAAATAGCCTGCATGGCTTCTTCATTGCACATGTTTCTTCTTTCTTCTACACATCTAGTAGGAAAACTGATCTTTCTAGGGAGACCATCAACTACTGACATCCATACATGGAACTCTAAAGAGGATAAGAAAACTTCCATTCTGCAACTCCAGATAAAAAAAATTGAGCCATAAAAAATTAGAGCAGAAGTAGATGTTGAACAAACCATTGTGTCCATAGGCCAGAATCTACCCAAGTTGGAGAACACTCTTCTAACTGGGAACCTAGGCTCTGATACCAATTGTTAGACACAATGCACCACTGAGAGGGGGAGGGGGTGAATCAGTGGTTCTCAAAACTTTTCTTTCAGTCTTTCTTTTATGGGTGACACCAGTTTGTAAATCAAACACAAGACAGACTTACCGATTAGTGCTGAAACTAACTCAAATACACACACACATAAGGAGACATCACATAACACCAGTATATATGAGGAAAAACCAATGTGGGAAAAACCCCGATGAGCAATGTTGCTGGAGTCTACTGCTCCAATCCAACCTCACAGTAAAACGTGGTTACACAGTTTAGGGCACCAACCCAAGGAACTACAACCTCCGACTTTAGGGCACCAATCCAAGGAGCTATAACCCTTGACAGATTTATGGGCTACAACCCAAAGGATCACCAACCCCTGCATCAAGCTACAACTCTGTGTTCATAATGTAAACTTCAAATACATAAGTTATTATCATGTTACAAGTGAATCTTGCAACCTTAACAAATATCTTGCTCTGTTGGTGAGATACTCTTCTCTTCTACCAACTCAATCTTCATCCTGCTCTGCACCTGTGGCTTCTCTGCTGTATTTGCATCTCACTCTCTGCACATCACCAGTTTCACACTTTGCTGGTGTAGTCACTATCGGTTCTTCTCTCCAACCGGTTGACAACTTCAACCAGGTTCACTCTCCCTCTCTTGCTCGTTGAGCACTCGGCTGATCTTGTCTCTACTTGCAGAAGTCTACAACTTCATAATAACACAATACTCTCTCTATTCAATAGCAAAAAACAACCACTTAGGCCATTTTACTTATAGCCCAGATTTCCCGCCAAACGCACATTCAAAATTCAGGCGGTTAGGGTTTCTTCACCTTCCTCGAGACAAACCAAATCCAATAAGATCTAGCAAGATCTAATCCTTCTGATATCTGAATGCATATCTCCGCCCTAGTCATGTTTCTTTGATAGCACCCTTTAATCCTAGTGATTTAATTTTTACCTCCTTAGCAAATCCTTCGGTTAGTCACAAGAGATCTATCGGGTTGTTTCCTTCATCACCTCAATCTTCTCAATCTCTTAGCTGGCTCGTAGTTGTCTTCTAGACCTCGAGCATCAACCCTCTGCAATCCTTCTACAACATGTCCCATGATTTGAGTGACTTTTCATTAAATTTGACCAACAACTACAAGAACCCCTTTATTGTACATTCTATCCTTATCCAACTACGGGTATGCCATGTTGACTCCAGGTCAAGAATCTGCCAGCTCGTCACTACTAGTCAGTCAAAGCAGAATCACTGACCAACCACCTTACCGGTTCCACACTTCGGCCAGTTTGCAAACCCTTCTGGTCTCAACCATTCTACCAGTTGCCTTGTCATATCTGTTCTTATCTGATCTATCAATGGAACTCTCAAACCGGTCTCTAGATTGATAAGTCCTTAGTATGCTTATTTCCACAATGGAGAGGCCTTCTACAATTGCACTTGTATATATATATAACTGACAGACTTACATACCAGTTACAACTCTTGATGGCATCATGTCATCATCCTTTCTAAAGGTTCTGTCTTCTTTCAGTCAGGTCAGATTCCCCTACTTACACCTATGCATCCTTTCTTCCTGATCAAGGATGTTCCTTCCTCTACTAGTTTGTCAAAGTGACAAACACTTCAGACTTCCTCTGACTATTCCTTTAAGATGACTACAACTTCTTTCGGTGGGGGTCGTATTGTTTTGCAACCTCATAGCATACCGGTTCATTGTTCTCTTCCATTGTTGAAGTGATTTAGATAACATTCTTCCTCTTCATCACAAGCAACTGCTCACAACACTTCTCCATCTCATCACACAAGTCAGACACTAACTTGTGTATAGATGTCCTCTGATGTCATCTTCCTTTCCTTTACCTATGTTCAATAACACAAGGTGATATCCAAGATATCACATCTTGTACTCCTTCGTAACAGTGTTGTACATACATCTCTTCTACCGGTAATCATCCCATACCGGTTGACATCAATGACAATACAATGCCAACATTTGTCTCTACCGTGTTAAAAATGGAGAACCCTTATTGGTGCAAGAGCACCTAGTTGAGTAAAACTCTCCTTTTTGAGTATTTTATGATTTCATGTTTGTAATGTCTTTTGTGAGGTTTATAATGTTGTTTTAGGTTGTTATGTGTCTTGTCTAGTGGTTTTGATCTCATTTTGGGCTCAAGAGGTCATGTTTTGCCTTTCAGGCTTTGAGTTGATAATTTTTGACAATTTTTGGCAAAAATGTGCAAAATTGCCTTAGAGGTCTCCAAATGCTTTCCAAAGCATTGAAACATGTTTACTAAGTGGTTTTAAGCATGTCTAAGGTGTTTAGATGAGTTGATGTGGTTGGGTTGTCAAAAATGTCTTTTTGAGCAAGAAATGTTGTCTTTTTTGGATTTTGCTAGGACAATGTAGTTGTGGAAGCCTCATGTCCATATAGGGTTTGGTAACTAATTGGAAATACTATAAAAAGGCCTCCCTTTTCCTTGAGAAAGGTTGGTGATTGTATGAACAAGAGAATCCTAATAGAAATCATGAAATTTTGGCATTTATCACTGTTTTTTGCTTCCTTGGAGTAACAGTCTGTACTGTAGCACTCTTGTCCATACAGTACCTTCTGGGAAGTGTTCTTATTGATTGTTAAATTCTCCTCAAGTGATCATTATATTGGTTTTTCTTTTGCAAGTTGGTGTAATAAATTTTCTTCCATTTTGTGTGCTCACTGCCCTGTCAAGGGTTTGGAGTTGGAAAATACCACAACTTGACTAATCCAGGCCTGGGTTCCCACCAAAATGGATTGGGTCAAGTTGATTTATGTATGTACATTGTGTATATATTTCTTGTTGAGTCAGAACTATGTTTGGAAGAAGGATTTGAGTGAATACTAAGCAAGTATTGATTACTCGGCTAGTAGCATGATCAAAAACTCAAAATTTGCACCCAAAAGAAATTTGGAGTGACCAAATGTATGAGGTAGAGGTATGGACATATGGCCAAGGGTGTTGAGAATCACCTTGGTTTGTTAGAGCAGCTTGTTCCTATTAAAAATTCTCAGTTTGTAATCAAAACAGTAAGTTCACTGTTTTTGTGAATTGTATTTGTCAAAATGCTCAAGGAATGCTTCAAAAGCATTATCCAAGCCTTGTAACCATGAAGGCAATGTAATAGGAAGATTGATTAGTGTTTTTCAGTCCTCATTGAGGTATATTTCTAGTTCAAACGCCTTGTTATGCAGGTCCAAAGAAGTAGTAGCAGTTGACTGGTAAAGGGCAGTGATTTAACAGTGACAGTGGCATTTTTACTACTTTTTTTAGTTGTTTGCCAAGTGTTTGGTAAAGTGCTTGTTTATCAAAGGCAAGGAAAGCTTTAATTTGTTGTGGCAGAGGTCTCCTAGCAGTGTGGGAGTTTGAACCAAGTTTGGTAGATTGAATCCATGGTAGGTGCATCCAAACCCTCACTAAACCCTACTTTTAAGCCCAAATTTGTGGACAGTCACTAAACTTGATTGATGGGGCCTAAGACCTGAAAATTCCTTGAGAATATACCTCTAAAACACCATCCAAATCAAGTTTTTTGGAGGAGAAGCCCATCGTTGGGCAGGGTTAGCAAAAAGGTGCCAATTATGCCTCCATGGGCTAGAAGCCTTTTGATTGCATAACACACACTTTTCAAGAATCCGATTGGTTTGGGTTTGGTAGTGTATACGGTGAATGTGGAAACAACAATATTGAAAGACTAAATAGATTCAACCACAAAACCCTAGCCTAACATCAACAAAGATCCACCATAACATATGAAGATCACCTAAGACAATGCAAATCAAATGAAATCACAAAGATTATACCATCACATGTCCAATAGGGTTTGGATCTCCATTCTTCCTATCTCCATTGATCTTGCTTGATATATTTGCTCTTAGATTTTATGTGCATAAGAGCTCAACAAAGAACGGAAATGTGGTTGCAAGTAGGATCACATATGAAAATTTGAATGCTAGGATGCTTGATTAGAATCTCAATGTCCAGGGGGGCTGAATAGATTGATTAGGGTTGATAATGAAGAAAGAATCTCCTTATATAGAAGACACCATAAGAAATGAAGGGATAAGATTGAGAAGTGTAAAAGATAAATGGTTGGCTAAGATTAGAGAGTAGGTAGAGAAAATAAGAAAATAATGAGAGGGTAGGTAGTGTATGAATTAAGAGATGAATGACATGTGTCATAGGTGGAAAAGGCTAATGAATTAATTAAATAAATAAAGATTTATTTAATTAATAGAAGAAGTGGGATCAATTAAATAAATAAGATATTTATTTAATTTAGGAAAGGGTAATTTAAATAAATAAATGTATTTATTTAAATGAGAAATAATGCTAGAAGAGGATAAATGAATTAATTAAATAAATAAATATTTATTTAATTAATAGAAGAATTAAGCTAAAGTAATTAAATAAATAAAATATTTATTTAATTAGACTGGACAATTTTAGGTGTCTACATTTTGCCCCTCTTTGAGACAATGCAGCTTGTCGCGTTGTTTCAAAGAAGATAAGATGAACTGATACAAAGTTGCCCCAAGATGGGAATGACATGCCCCCTCGAGAGATTGGATGAAAATGTCTGGAAAGATCAGAAACAATCTCTCGATAAGAAAGAAAGGGGAGAAAGGATTGACCAGATGGGATAGAGTGACAGAGTCACGGGATAAAGAAGACTGACTCGGGAAACGAGGGCTAGGGCTAGGGCAGTCTATAAGATAGACCACGAGGGGAATACATCCTCCATGTCATCCACACATCCAAGAGATCAGAGTGTAGAGTGAGAATAGAGCAGCAACAGTCAGCAGCGATGACATTGGTGCATAGATTCGATCGCGTTCACCAATTTCAGAGGCTAGCAGAGGCAAGAGAGACGGTAAGTACCACAAAACTTCCTTGTACTTTGTCGCAATAAATTGTCATTAATGCATGCTAGGGAGTGCAATAGATGTGCTTTTAGGTAATGTCCAAAAAATGTCAAAAATGTGTAGGCGTGTTTGCATTGGTGCCAGGCGCGTCTAGGTTGGCCAGGTGATGGGATGGGGTTTGGGATAAACTAGCCTAGTCTATGCTCTTGGATCCTTTTCCTGGATCACTTGGTGTTCTCCTCACACCCTAGGGTCTCTAGGAATTCCTTTTCTTGAGGAATCCCCTGACCTTGCCCAATCCACCCACCAATGAGTTGCTTTGTTGCTCCTAAGGTCTCACCTACTCATGAGACTCAAAACCCCTTACTATGGCTAATAAGGGCTAATCTTGTTCCACACCTTCCAAGGTCTTAGAAAGGTTCTTTCTGGTCTATTTCATGGTCTATCCACCCATTTATGAGCCCCCAAGAGGATTCAAGATTCTAACCCCTTACCGATTTCACAAATTTGGGCTTTTGCCTTCGAATAGGGCTACAAGGATTAGGACCAATTAGGCCTCCTAACTGGTCTTCTAGGGCTCCCTCTCACAAATGATGCACAACCAACCCTAACTCCCAAAATGGACTGCCATTCAATTGGCAAGGGCTCAAGGATTTTCTAGGTTTTGGGCCTCCAAGTGCCTGTACAGTGCCTAGGGCGAATTTTGGGGTTTTACAAGGGTTTTATGAGGGTTTTGTAGTCTGTCTGGGTCACAGTGAAGGTTTTGAGTGTTTGCCACCATATTTGGATTGGTGGAGGCTCCTCCTTCATACCAATGCTGCTTCAAACACTCCTTTGCACTTCCTCCAAAGGATGCCCTCTCCACTATTCAACCTTGCTCTCCAAGACCTCTGCAATCTGACCTCTCCTAACCGGGCACTGTCCGGTCCCGCCTAGGAGTAGGTCTTTTCTTGGCCTTCCTACATTTTGAAGGGCCCTCCTTTCTTGGGACTAATGTACAGGGTCTTCACATCCATTCCCCATGGTTTCATGATGGTTCCACAACGGGAAATGGAGTTAAGACCTCATTTACACAATCCTGTCCAAAACTAGACAGTAAGAAGACAGTTTCCAAACTATTTACAAACTTATTCAATCTGCAAGTAAAAACCTAAACTAATTGCTTGAAATGAAAGTAATTACACTAGGAAAAACATTCCACATAGATTTTGGCATTTTTCAATCCATTAATTTGCTTGTGTTCTTCATTCAAACTGACTGGTAACAGTTTCACAGTCTCAGTCTGATCTTTCTGCTAGGGCCATACAATCTCTGACATCCAACCCACTGATTTAGGGTTTGCCAGTATTTATACCACCTTTTCCTTGGTCAGTGTGCCAAAATTAGGGCTCTCCATGCACAACAAGGGTCTATGACCATTTTGGGTGGAAAAGTTGCTTGACAACTTTTAAAAGTTGTCATGCAACTTTTGCATCTTTTGAGCAACTTTATCATTGTTGCTTTTCATGACTCCTAAGCCTATTTTGGGCTATCCTAGGGACATCAACATGCCAATAAGGCCTAACACACACTCCTATCACACTCAACCTCTCTTGCCCAAGAAATCACAACAAACTCACTAAGGATCTAAAACTAGGACCTAGTCTAGCACACATGAGCTCATGGCTCTTATTCATGTACAATGGCTTCTAAAGAAGCATATCACCAACAAAAAAAAGAAAGAGAAAGAGTTAGGAAGGGTGCTCCTGCACCATACTCCCCCTCTGCACACAATTAAGAAAAAGAAGAGATGAGAGCTGGGTCTATTCCAAGTGCCTTGAACCTGCTCTCTTCCACCCATGTAGCTTCAGATACTGGTTGATCTGCCCATTTCACCAAGTGCTCCATGTAGACCTGGTGTCTAGTTGACTTCTTCACCCTTGATTCCAAGATCTCCTCTACTTTAGGCTTCTTCACCTATGGTAAGACATTAACATCAAGGTCCTGCAACACCTTGGCTTGGTTCTCAGTCTGCCCTTCTATCTCACCCTTATACATGATCAGGTCAGCTACATTAAAGACTGGTGATAAAGCTAAATCTGAAGGCAGGTCAACTTTGTAGGCATTCTTACCATATTGCGAAAGGATTCTACAAGGTCCTACCCTTCTCATCTGCAGTTTGGTAGGCTTACCACCTTGCATCCTAGCTTTGCTCAAATGGACCATCACATAGTCACCCGCCTTAAACTGAACTTCTCTCCTTTTCTCATCCACTTTGGCTTTCAATTTTTGAGTGGATTCAAGGATGACCTTCTTAACCTGCTCTTGAACTTCCTTGATGGTTTGAGTGAAGTCTTCTGCTTGCCCACTCTTCATTTCCAAACTACCAAGGTCTCTCAACTCACATACTCCTCTTGGATGTCTACCATAGACAACCTCAAAAGGACTTCTACCAGTGGTTCTATTCACACTGTCATTGTATGCATACTCTGCTTGAGAAATGATTACGTCCCATGTTTGGCCATACTCCTTAGTTAAACACCTCAACAAGTTACCTAACACCCTATTGATGACTTCAGTCTAACCATCTGTTTGTGGATGGTAAGCTAAGCTAAATGATAGGTTGGTTCCTAGTCTCCTCCATAATGTTTGCCAAAAATGACCCATGAACTTGTTGTCCTTGTTTGAAACAATGCTTAAAGGGAGTCCATGAATCCTAACAATCTCTTTGAAAAAGAGATGTGCAACATAGCTTGCATCATGTGTGGTCTTACATGGGATAAACTGACTCATTTTGGAAAATCTATCTACTACCACATAGATGTTGTCCATACCTGTTTTTGTCTTGGGAAGTCCTACTACAAAGTCCATGCTTATGCATTCCCAAGGTCTGTTAGGAACCGGTAATGGTTGATATAAACCTGCATTGCTTGATCCACCTTTGGCTCTTTGGCATACACCACACTGTTCTACATATCTTTTCACATCCCTTGGCAACTTTGGCCAATAGTAGTACCTCTATACTAAATCTAGGGTCTTATTAATCCCAAAGTGTCCACTCAAACTATCATTATGTTTCTCTTGGATGAGGTTCTCCCTCATGGATCTTCTAGGTACACACAACTAGTTACCCTTGAACAAGAGACCTTTTTGGAGAGTGTAATCTACATACTCACCATGGAAATGGTTCTCAAACTCTTTGCAAACATTGTAAGCTGTTGAAAAGTCCTCATCTCCTTCATAGAGGTCTTTGAAACCTTCTATGCCTATGCTTTGCAACTGTAATTCTTGAACTGTCAACAATTTTCTGCTCAATGCATCTACCATTCTGTTAAGCTGCCCCTTCTTATGTTTGATGGTGAAGGTGAAGGATTGGAGGTATTCCATCCATTTCAGATGCCTATTACTTAACTTCTCTTGAGTGTTTATGTAACTCAATGCCCGATTGTCTGTGAACACTACAAATTCTTTTGGAAGTAGGTAATGCCTCCATTTCTTTAGAGACTGCACTAATGCATATAACTCTAGGTCCTAAGCTGAGTACTTCTTCTTTGCTTCATTAAGCTTCTCACTGAAAAATGCTACAGGTCTTCCCTCTTGACTCAACACACCACCTACTGCAACTCTACTTGCATCACACTCCAAGGTGAATAGCTTATCAAACGTAGGTAGGAGAAGGATAGGTTTTGTGGCTACTTCCTATTTCAACAATTGAAATGCTTTGTCTGCCTATTCAGTCCATTTAAACTTAGTTTTCAGACCTCCCTTAATGGTGTCAAGAACTGGTGCACATATACCACTGAAATTCCTCACAAATTTCCTATAGAATTGAGCTAATCCATGGAAACTTCTAACCTCAGTCCCTGTTTTAGGCGCATGCCAATTCAAAATTGCCTCCACTTTGCTTGGATCCATCTTCAAGGTTCCTTTGGACACCACAAATCCTAAGTAAACTAGCTCTTGCTTCAAAAAGTCACACTTCTAAAGGTTGATGGATAGTTTCTCCTCATGCAACCTTTCCAAAACTAACCTCAAATGCTCAAGGTGTTCTTCCTTGGTTCTACTATAGATGAGAATGTCATCTAGGTACACCACCAAAAATATGCCTGTGAATTCTTTCAACACCTCATTCATCAGCCTCATGAAGGTGCTTAGAGTGTTAGTAATCCCAAATGGCATCACAAGCCATTCATACAATCCATCTGTGGTTTTAAAAGCAGTCTTCCACTCATCACCCTCCTTAATTCTTATCTGGTGATAACCACTTTTAAGGTCTAGCTTGGTGAAATACATAGCCCCTCCTAAATAGTCCATTAGATCCTCTATTCTAGGAATAGGAAACCTATACCTTATGGTAATCCTATTGATTTCTCTAGAGTCAGTGCATAGTCTCAACTTACCTCCTTTTTTTGATGCTAGCACTACCGGGACTGCACATGGGCTGATTCTCTTCTTAATCAGTCCTTGTTCCAATAACTCCTACACTTGCCTTGCTACTTCCTTATTTTGATCAGGTGTGAGCTTATATGCAGCCTTGTTAGGTAAGGATGCATCGGGAACAAAGTCTATTTGATGACTTATAGACCTTCTTGGTGGGAGTGTTGCAGGTGCTCCATCACTCACTATATCCTTATACTCTTTCAACATTTGCTTCACCTCCTTGGCTATGTCTGCCTGCAACTTGTCTGCTTTCTCACTTGGCTTCACAAAGATGGCACACTTCACTATCTCCTCCTCATGTAGCAAATTTAAGAACTCTTTACCAGTAGCCATTAAAACACTAGGTGTTTTTGAAGTGCCCTCTTCATCCTCTATCAAAGACTGAATCTTGAAGGTCTTGCTATCCTTCTTAAAGGATATGGAGTTCTCCTCTCCATCATAGATCACCTTCATATCAAATTGCCAGGGTCTTCCTAGAAACAAGAGACATGCATCCATAGGTAACACATCACAAAGAATCTTATCCTTATATCCTCCAATAGAAAACTCTACTCAAGTCTGCTCATTGACTAGCACACTTTGTCCTTTGTTCAACCAAGTCACTTTGTAAGGATTGGTGTGGGGTATTCTTGTGAGTTTCAACTTCCTAACTACCTCTTCTAAGATGATATTGTCAGTTGAGCCTGTATCAACTATCACCTTGCACACTTTACTAAGAACTTTGCTTCTCACCCTAACAATTCTCTCCTATGTTTGGGTTCCTCCTTAACCAGTTGTCTGATCAAAATCCTATTGAACATTAGATTCTCACCAACTTCTGATTCAATTTGGTCCACATCCGGTGTCTTACTGCTTGAAGAGTCTTCTTATGCATAAACAACCCTCTTTCCACTGTTTGATGCGGTAGGCTTGTCAGGGCATCTATATGCCGGGTGTCCCAATTGTCCGTAATTGTAACACTTCATTGTTGCAAAATAGTAGTTACCTCTGTCGATACCTCTACCCCTATTTGGACCACCTTGTGCACATCTTCCTCTAGAGTGTCCTCCTCTAAGATTGGTTTCACTACCATGCTTAGTCAACTTGGCTTCTCCTTGGTTCCTCTGCTCATTTGCTTTGCTTTGGTAACCACCTCGGTGATTCACTTGGTCTCTACCTCTACCTCTGCCCTTGTTATTGGAGTCTCCTTTCCTTTTGTTCCTCTCTTCTACCTTGACAACAAGTTGATGACACTTCTAAACAGTAGTAGGAGTCCATAGGCTTATCTCCTCCTGAATGTTCCACTTTAGGCTGCTTAGATACCTAGCCACCTTAATAGATTCATCTTCTTGAACTTTTGATCTAAGACATAGGTTTTGAAACTCTTCAGTGTAGGAAGTTACATCAAGATCTTTATGCTTCAATCCTTGTCTCTTCTTATGAAGTTGGACTTCATAATCCTCTGGTAAGTAGTTCTCCTTAATCTTACTCACCATAGCTTTCTAATTTTCAATAGCTAGCTTTCCCATGCTAACCCTTTCTTCTTGCAGGTACTTCCACCATGTCAAAGCTGCTCCCCTTAATCTTGATTTGGCAACTTTAACCTTCTGAGCTTCTATCACTCCTTCACACTCAAAGTGGTTTTCCATGCCCTCAATCCATTCCATGACAGTGTCTATGTCCATTCTTCCACTGAAAAGTGGCAATCCTTCAAAAGCTTTAGTGTTCAAAGCCTTAATGGCCTTCACAAAGGGTTCTTCATTGAACAAGGGGTCTGGTTCAGGAATTATGTCATCTATGTCTATAGTTCTCTTTATTTTACCCTTGGTGTCTTCATCCCAAGGTTCATGTGTTCTCTGATCCACCACTTCCTGCAGTTTATCCGTTATCTCACTCATGGCTGCTTCAAGGAGTTTATTCTTCTCCTTCTGCTCTTCTACTTCTCTAGCCAGCTCTGCATTAGTAACCATTTTTCTCTCCCCTACTGATTCACCAGTATATAGAGACATACACAGTCCAACAAATCTTTTACTTTCTCTGATGCCAATCTAATGGGATGGGGTTTGGGATAGACTAGCCTAGTCTATTCTCTTGGATCCTTTTCCTGGACCACTTGGTATTCTCCTCACACCCTAGGGTCTCTAGGACTTCCTTTGCTTGAGGAATCCCCTGACCTTGCCCAATCCACCCACCAATGAGTTGCTTTGCTGCTCCTAAGGTCTCACCTACTCATGAGACTCAAAACCCCTTACTATGGCTAATAAGGGCTAATCTTGTTCCACACCTTCCAAGGTCTTAGCAAGGTTGTTTCTGGTCTATTTCATGGTCTATCCACCCATTTATGAGCTCCCAAGAGGATTCAAGATTCTAACCCCTTACCGATTTCACAAATTTGGGTTTTTGCCTTCAAATAGGGCTACAAGGATTAGGACCAATTAGGCCTCCTAACTGGTCTTCTAGGGCTCCCTCTCACAAATGATGCACAACCAACCCTAACTCCCAAAATGGACTGCCATTCAATTGGCAAGGTCTCAAGGATTTTCTAGGTTTTGGGCCTCCAAGTGGTCGTACAGTGCCTAGGGTGAATTTTGGGGTTTTACAAGGGTTTTATGAGGGTTTTGTAGTCTGTCTGGGTCATAGTGAAGGTTTTGAGTGTTTGCCACCTTATTTGGATTGGTGGAGGCTCCTCCTTCAAACCAATGCTGCTTCAAACACTCCTCTACACTTCTTCCAAAGGATGCCCTCTCCACTATTCAACCTTGCTCTCCAAGACCTCTACAATCTGACCTCTCGTAACCAGGCACTATCCGGTCCCACCTAGGAGTAGGTCTTTTCTTGGCCTTCCTACATTTTGAAGGGCCCTCCTTTCTTGGGACTAATGTATAGGGTCTTCATATCCATTCCCCATGGTTTCATGATGGTTCCACAACAGAAAATGGAGTTAAAACCTCATTTACACAATCCTGTCCAAAACTGGACAGTAAGAAGACAGTTTCCAAACTATTTACAAAATTATTCAATCTGCAAGTAAAAACCTAAACTAATTGCTTGAAATGAAAGTAATTACACTAGGAAAAACATTCCACACAAATTTTGGCATTTTTCAATCCATTAATTTGCTTGTGTTCTTCATTCAAATTGACTGGGAACAGTTTCACAGTCTCAGTCTGATCTTTCTGCTAGGGTCATACAATCTCTGACATCCAACCCACTGATTTAGGGTTTGCCAGTACTTATACCATCTTTTCCTTGGTCAGTGTGCCAAAATTAGGGCTCTCCACACACAACAAGGGTCTATGACCATTTTGGGTGGAAAAGTTGCTTGATAACTTTTAAAAGTTGTCATGCAACTTTTGCATCTTTTGAGCAACTTTGTCATTGTTGCTTTTCATGACTCCTAAGCCTATTTTGGGCTATCCTAGGGACATCAAAATGCCAATAAGGCCTAACACACACTCCTGGCACACTCAACCTCTCCTTCCCAAGAAATCACAACAAACTCACTAAGGACCTAAAACTAGGACCTAGTCTAGCACACATGAGCTCATGGCTCTTATTCATGTACAATGGCTGCTAAAGAAGCATATCACCAGCAAAACAAAGAAAGAGAAAGAGTTAGGAAGGGTGCTCCTGCACCACTAGGTGTGTCTGTGTTTGTGCCAGGTGCATCTGTGCAGGAAAAGGCGTCTATGCCAAATGCGAGCGCGTCTGTGTTGTGCAGGTGCGTTTGTGCTATGTGGGCACGTCTGGGCAGAGCAGGCACGTCTGTGCAGAGCAGAGGCACATCTGTGTATTTCAGGCTCATCTGTGCAGAGCAGGCACATTTATGTAGTATGTAAGCATGTTTATGTCTTTAAGGTCAAATCAGCAGTTCTGTGATGAACATAAGCTACTGAGAGGATACACTCAAGCAGGTCCTCTAGGGAAGACTAGGATAGATCGAGGCACTTTGTGATGAACAGTGAGTACCAAGACATAGTACTTTGTGATGAACAGGGAGTACCAATAAGAGTAGCACTTTGTGATGAACAGGGAGTTTAAATATGAGCAACACTTTGTGATGAACAGGGAGTGCAAATATGAGCAACACTTTGTGATGAACAGGGAGTGCAAAACATAGTACTTTTTGATGAACAGGGAGTACCACTAGGATAAATAGCAACACTTTGTGATGAACAATGAGTGTCACTAGGATAGAGTATCATATGATAGAAATAAGCAGCAATTTGTGATGAACATTGAATGCTACTTTGGCTTACATGATTGATTTGCTTGACTGCAGGAGTACTTGCCTATGCTAGAGTCATGAGAGAGATTCCCGTCGACTCAGAGGTTACGACCAGAGCTAACATTTGAGGACAAAGCAACTACTGAGGTTATGGGATTGAGATATATTCTGTATGTGCCTGAGTTTCGAGTGAACATGGGTTTGCTGACTACTTTGGCTGAGAGATGGCACTCAGAGACTTGTACGTTTCATTTGTCGATGGGTGAGATGACAGTCACTTTAGAGAATGTTTACAGGATTCTGAGGATACCGATCGATGGGGAGTTGATACCCTATGATCGAGATGGAGACAGGGAGGCCCTGAGATGAGTGTTTCGAGATCCGGGATTGGAGATGAGGGTTGGACATGTGACTTGGGATACCATGACACAGACAAGATTGGTGCTACCAGTGGTACTGGTAGGAGTGATCAGTGGGTTCCTATGTATCAGTCTCGTACTATTTTGTATGATGACACCTTCGGGTGATTGTAGCCATATGATTTTGACATCATTGTATCATGACACTTATGATTTTTAGATATATATATATGAGATGATTCATCTTTGCAGCAACTATATGCATGTGTACCTATGTGATGTATGTTTCTATGTGTTAATGCATGATATGGATACAAATATGTACATGAGGAAATGCAATATTTTTGTTCTTTTATGTTTTATATGTTATGCAAATGCAAATGTGAATGTATGAAATGCAGATGAATATGATAAAGCAAATAACTATTTACATGATGAAAATGTAAAATGTGCTAACATGTGTTGTGTGCAGGATGTGATGCGATTGTGATATCTATATGTATGTATGAAATTCTTATATGTGGTAATGCAGGTGCAACTACATGAAATGCAGATATTTTTGGTGTGTCATTATACTCAGTCATGTGATAGTAGGCTACATGGACTCAGGAAGGACGATGGAAGTCAATCAAGAAAGGGGGATGAAAGATAGAAGATATGAAAGTGAAAGAGCTTCTTGTGCGTTATCATCATTGAGCTTTATTATGGCGAGATAGGTTATGACCATCTAGGCACATGTGCGACCCAAAAAGTCATTGTACCCATTTGCATGGAGATAAGACAGTTGCAAACAAGGAATGCCCTAGTTCATACTAGACTCACAATGTCCTCATATCCTTGGACAAGTCATAGCATTACTAAGAGACAATCCACAGACAACAAAGAAAAATAGGTGATGATACCCCATCATCGCCTTTCTAGTCAAAGACATCTTGGAGATAAAATTTCTAGTCAGAGACATCCCAGAAAAGCTAAAAGACATATCACCAAAAGACAAAATAAAAAAGAAAACCAAGACTCGACACCAACATCCACTGTAGTCCTCAAGTTTAGTGTCTCTTGTCACTTGTAGAAGTCTTATTTGATTGTGGTCACAATGTTTACTTTTCACAAAAAGGATAGATAGCACTGAACCATAATGTTGTCTGAGTTTGTTAAAAGATTTGATTTGTTGAAGCCCATTGTTGCTACTGTGTCTCATCTGAAACTGACTGAATCCATGAAACTGATACTTTATTTTGGAGAAGATGAAACTTTATTGTGGATTGGTGATGCAAATGTTGCTTTATTGTGGATTGTGCATGGATAGACTGAAGAAAACTAGAAGAAATTGTACTCCTCAGAACATGTGATGCTCTTAGTTCCACACCCATCACTAGACATAGGATTTGCCTTAGCCACAGATAAGAGCTGATTTATTATGGATGGAAAGGGGTGAAAAGGAAGGTTTATTATGAATGGCGAACCAATCTTGGGTAGATCAATAACAAGCCATGATGGGATCGGGTATGTTTATTATGAATGGATAGGTTGTGTGTGTGTGCAAAGTGAAGGATGAAATGGAATCTTGAAGGAAGGAGGAGCAATGTCTCTACACATGGCACTGGTGACCCAGTTTTCACCATGGTACTTGCCCAGGGCGCCACCAAAGTGGTTTTCACTATTGGACAAAATGTTTTTCTGTTTTCCAATTTTTTTTTTGTGTCACAAGGTGCTTGTTTGCCTGGTTTTCACCAAGTAATGATTTTTTATGTTTTATGATTTTTTTGTATTTTTTTATTTTTTTGTATTTTTGAATTAGGATACTCTAACGAGCTATGTGTAAAACCTACGAAGGTGCATGCTATTGATAGGATTCTCCAAAGGTTCGCCCTTTGTGTTTGAGAGTTGATATGCACCAGATCCATATGCTGTTGTGATGATGTAAGGACCAAGCCAATTTGGTTCAAACTTGCCCTTCTTCTCTCTGTCTTGCTGATTTTTAGGGTTTTCTCTGAGAACTAAGTCACCCACCTCAAATGTACGAGGTTTTACCTTGTGATTGTAGCTGTATTGTTCCTTGACTGAATTATGTATAGCTCGAGTGACTGTCTTCCTTGATCAAGGAACTGAGATAGAAATACTAGCGTGTAGACTACACAGGCTCGTATGCATGTCACCTAAAGAAGTTTGGGCATCCCTGATAACAAAGTCCTTCGATGAAGCTCCATTAAAGGTCTATGATGTATCACCAAAAGGGGAAGGATGTGCAAAACAAGTGGATGAGTGATGAAGGCTTATGATTGCGAAAAGAAGTGAAAGTAGGATAGCATAATAGAGACTTAGGATCAACAAGTATTCTTTTTGGCTTGAAATTGTAGAACTTTTGCCCCCAGTTATTTTGATATTAGGGGAGATCAACTCTTTCTCTTTTTTCTCCATAGGATTTTTATCCTTGACTTTGATTTTTGCAGAGTCCAATAGCTTTTGATTTTGATTTGAACTAAAGGACTTCACTTTATTTTTGACTTTTAGATTTTTCTTTTCAAAGCTTGATTTTTTATCCCAAATGAGTAAGGGCTTTTGTGATTCTTGTTGATCCAAGTTTGGAAGTGGAGTGGAAATGGAATGAGTAAATGAAATGGTAAAGCTATGTGAGTTCTCAAGAGGGTTGGCGATATATTCAACAGATTCTTTGTTGGAACCACTCTTAGGACTATTGATATCAAGAGATGCTTGCACCACTAGAGGAGATTTGCATTCAGACTTAGTAGCCACAACACTAGGTGGTTCACACCCAATTCCTTGGCATTGCAAATTGTTTGTAGATTGTTCATGTCAATTGAATACCTTAGGAGATAGTGGGAGTTGATCAACATGAAATATATACTCACCACATCCTAGGTCTTTAATCTTGAACTTTTCTTTTAGCTCTTCTTGTTTGGCTGTAGAAGCTTTCAAGGATTCAGGATCAACATATGCTGATGAAGGAACAACTTCTCGATTGACTGGGATTGTTATTTCTGATCTAGGTTGCATATTGTTGCAATATATGAATGGATTTGGATCAGCTTTGACAGTCACTTCAACTCCATTGAGTGGGAACTTGATACATCGATGATATGTAGATGGGACTGCTCTCATCTCATGAATCCATGGATGTCCTAGCAATATATTATATGTGAGATCCAGGTCTAGGACTTGACAAACCACATCCTTTGTAACTAGCCCAACTCTGAGAGGTAAGGTGATTGTACCCTTGGATGAATGCTCTTCATCATCATATGCCTTGATGGTAATTTTGTTTTTAGAATTCACAGCTTTGTCTGAATATCCCAATTGTTTAATAGTGCTCAATGTACAAATGTTCAGACCTACTCCTCCATCTATCAAGACTCGTTTGATTCTATGTTTGTGTATGAAGGCTTCAATGTGTAAAGGTGCATTATGTGGCTGACTTACAGAGGTGTCATCAGCTTCTATGAATGTAAGGGAGTGTGGAATGGAGAGGTATCCCACCATGGCTTGAAACTGGTCCATGTTCAGATCAGTAGGGACAAAAGTGTCTCTCAAGATTTTGTCAAGAATGGCTTTATGTGTGGGGGATATGTGTAAGAGCTCAAGGATGTAGATAAGTGCGGGTGTCTTCCCTAACTGTTCTACAAGGTCATACTCAGGTTTGGTTGATGAGAAAGAGGTGTTTTTGGTTGGAGCACCTTGCAAAGTGAATTTACCTCGATGAGTTGTAACATTACATTCAGAGGTAGGTTTGAAAGAAGATCCATTGCCTTTTAGGACAATCTTGGGTCTTTGGGTAGAAGTCTCAGGCATTTTGTCCTTGATGATAATGGTAGAGACATAATTGTCCATCGAGATGTGATTGATAGTTGAATCATAGTTGTAAGATGCTCGGGTATAGTTGGTTTGGTCATCTGTGGCTTTAGATTTTCCTTTGTCATGCTTTGGGAATGGTTCCTTAAACATCTCATGTTCTTGATTGGATGAGTGTCCTTCAATCTCAATGTCACCTCTATCAATGAGATCTTGTATGATGTTCTTCAATTGATGATAATTTCCTATTTTATGACCTTTGATCTTATGAAATTCACAATACTCATCATCATTCCACCAATTTGGTTTAACCTTTGGTTCATATGGAGGCAAATCTGGAATTGTTATTATCTTGTTTGCCACTAGCTTCTTGAAAACTGACTCAAGTGGTTCTCCCAATGGAGTGTACTTCCTTCTTGACTTTGAAGTTGATTGAGTATTCACCTGATTATTTGTAGAGCTTGATCCAGAAAAAATGATTTTAGGTCGCACTGTATTGGCATCCACAACACCATCATTGACTGTGTTCTTGTTTTTATTCCAAAATCTTGGCTTGTCTTTTCCTTTAAAGTCCTCTTTGTTTTCTTTGAATATTTTGATGATGCCTTGCTCAATTAGGATCTTCTCTGTTGCTAAGCCTTTTTCAATGACGTCTTTGAAGGTGGATAAGCAAGCTTTTCTCAAGTCATAACCAATGTCCTTGTTAATTCTGGGTGAACATCTCTACCATTTGTTTTTGTGGAATTTCACAAGAGCATCTGCTGGCTAGATTCCTCCATCTTTGTAAAAATGATGAAAACGACTCTCCATCCCTTTGCTTGGTGTTGCACAAAGTAGTGACTGATATATTTGTCTCTATGTTGTATGAGAAATGTTGAATAAATGCCTCTGCTAGATCACCCCAAGACTTAATTCCAGGTGGAAGTTGGGAAAACCATTCCATATCTTGATCACCTAAGCTCTATGGGAATAATCTCATCAAATATGTCTCTTCTACTGCTACCTCAATGCAAGCTGTGAAAAACTGTCTTATATGTGCCTTAGGATCCCCTTTTCCTCTATACTTATCAAACTTAGGCATCACAAAATGTGTAGGAAAAGAAGGCATTGGAATGCTCTTGTCAAATGGATAAGGACATATGTCTCTCATTGTGTATGTTGGCTTCGGTGTATTTATGTCCTCCATTTTCTTTTGTAAGTCCTTGATTTGCTGTTCCAAATTGTTCTTAGGTGGAGACCGACTTCTTGGACCATACCCCATGCCTGAACCACCGGGTGGAGGAGGAGCATGTTGCATAAATGGATGATATTGATCATACACATGTTCATATGGAGGAGGTCTATAATGATGTTGTGTATAAGGACCACTTGTTATAGAGTCATGTTGAGGAATGGAATATCTGCTTTGTTCATGTATACCATACTCTATAGGAATGTCATGAGTTTGTTCTAGTGTGTTGCCTCCAAATTTGACGCGGGGTTTCCTTGTGTCCAAATTTTGAACATGCCTCTGGATATCTGATTGCTTTGGTGGTTCCTTAGCCTTGGCATATTTTCCTGCATAAGACTTCCATAATGGTCTGCGAAGGTGAGTATCTTGACCATGTGTGTATGGGACCTCTGGTTTTTGAAACAAAGATGAGGGTGATTCAGGTACCATATGTGGTCCTCTATTGCCTCCACTATTAGGCCTCCTTTGATCCATGTTGAGGTGAGGTTGTTGCAAAGGTCTATGTTCCATTATTTGAGACATTTTAAAATCATGAGGGATCTTGGCTCCACTTTGTGCCATGACTTGTAGAAAGTATTGTCTATCTCTCCTCATTATTTTCTCAACCAATTGATTGAAATGGGGATTCATAATGGTGTCTTCCACTTCTTCCAAATGTACTGAAATGTTGTCCATATTGTCATTGTGTGTATCATTGTTGTTTGTAGTGTCCATGTTCTCAACATTTGGAATGTTTCTATAGGCATCCATGTCAGGTAATGTGTTATGATCAGAATTAAAAAACATATCATTGTCATACTCATAGACACTCATGTTTGTGGACTCTTGAGCCTTTTTAGTTTCTCTCTTAGATTTTTGGGAACAAGTTTCAACCATGAACTAGGTATTGACCAAGATGTGTGAGACTAGATGAAAATGGAAAGAGTATGGAAGACCAAGAGTTGGATGGAATGTTAAATGAATCTAAAGTGTACTTGCAATGTCCAAAGTGTAAGACCAAGTATGTATGTAGTAGAGTAGGTGTGACTTCCAAAGAGATGATAGTTTCTCTTGATGAGGTAAGTTGACTTTGACTCTAAGTAAGACCAAATGAGACCCAAAGGTGATAGACCTTGATGAGGGACCACTTAGCAATATGTTGTTGTATGTAGTGTGTTGACAAAGTATGATGAGGACAAGCAAGTGACCTTTTGACTCAAGTTTAGACAAATGTGAATGTAATGAAAGATGTAAAGCAATGATGCACTTTGTGAGACCCAAAGATAGGTTGAATGCTAGATGAAAAACCCAAAGAGATAACCTAGGAAGCTCAATAAGTCTGAAACTGACTATTCTTGTTTGCTGAATTATGAAAGTTTTCAATCCTGAACACAGACGTGCCTGTATACTTCACAGACACACTTAAATGATGTAGACGTAGTTCTGACAAACATAGACATGTTTCTGAGATGTTGTAGATGCAATGTTGCTCAAAAGACACAGACGCGTTTCTGCCCTTCACAGATGCGGTTTTGTCAGACACAGACGTGTTTCTGCAAACTTTGTGCAATTTTTCAAATCTGTGAAGTTGCTTGTTGTGACCAAATTTGAATGTTTAACTGTTTTTCGTGACAAGAGGACATAGTCTTGATGAAGACTCAATGTTTGCAAGTGTTTAAGATTCAAAATGACTCCAAAGAAAAGTGTGTTGTTTGATGTAAAATTGTTTTGCATACACTTGAAGACACAAAAGACACAATGTTTTGATGTTTGGTCTTGAATGTTTGAGTGTTTAAAATAAGTCAAGCACAATTCTTATGGCTGGCCATGACAATAGTTGTTGATCCCACATGGAGTTTCCCCCGAGGCTACGCTATTCAGAGTGGATACTTAGATGCTTGACCCCACTGGCTCCACCCTCAGCACTCAGTTCTTAGGGCAGCCAAGCATCAGTCCCCACGAAAACTCCTCATGGTGAACTTTGTATCTCTACTAAGAACCGTATGTGTGTGGGCCGCTACTAGAGGTTCGACCTCCTGCCCCAACAACTAGAAGGATTTTGGCTTCTAAAACAAAAAGGTGCTAGTAAGGGCATCCACTCGTGTGGCCATACATGCGACACTTTCAGCTTTGTAAATACAGAAGGCTCCCAGCTGGTAGGGGTTACACCCTACAACTGATCAAATAAATTTGATCAAACGGGTTTATGGGGAGACATAGTGTCGGTATGAACTAATCAACACACGTTATCCATAGTTTTTACCATGAATACAGTTATTTATAGTGGTTTGGAAGAAGATGGCTTTTCTTTTGCTACCACTTGGGTCGTTCTCTCCTCACTAGTAGTCCTAATGACCAAATGGGGAGACAGGCCCTCTAAAGATTAAACAAAAAAGAGCCTATTGCTCAAGACACAAAAGACAGTGGTTCAATTTTAGTGCACCAATTGAAGTGCTTGCTAATCTATGAAAACAAGGCACACAGTAAAGATCAAAAACCCTTGCCAAGGTCCTGCAACAAAGATCTATTATTAGTTTGGATTGTTTCAATTAATCACCCCTCCTGCAAGCACACAAGTTAGGTAAATTTTAGATCCAAAATACTTTGTGAAATAGGGGCCTTCGACAAAACGATTTTGCTTTCAAGACAAGCTGCACCAATTTTGTTAGCTAGATCTGAAGATGTTAGCTCAAAATAAACCAGATCCGTAAATCTGAATGACGAAAAACTGAATCAAAGAAACCCAAAATGAAACAACTACACATAGACGCGATTAGCAGAAACACAAACCCTACACAATTTCATAGACATGTTTGGATGCGACACAGACGCGGTTCCAGAACACAGACACGACTTCTGGATGCAGACGCATCTGAAAACCTCACAGACATGGCTACGGAACATAGACACGTTTCCCAGAATTTTCAAAATAAAATAAAATACTATCGAGGGCACAGACGTGATTCGAGATGTCACAGACGCGACAGAAAACCAAAAATGCAATCCGACAGTATGCAGATGCAAAAATATCAAAATGTTGTCGGAAATGTCAGATCTGCAACTTCAAAAACACAAAATTTGCAACAAAAGATGTTAAATGCAAAAGGGACAAGAGTCCCACCGGGCGTGCCAAAATGTTTACGATGAAAGTGGAAACAACAATATTGAAAGACTAAATAGATTCAACCCCAAAACCCTAGCCTAACAACAACAAAGATCCACCATAACATATGAAGATCACCTAAGACAATGCAAATCAAATGAAATCACAAAGATTATACCATCACATGTCCAATAGGGTTTGGATCTCCATTCTTCCTATCTCCATTGATCTTGCTTGATATATTTGCTCTCAGATTTTATGTGCACAAGAGCTCAACGAAGAACGGAAATGTGGTTGCAAGTAGGATCACATATGAAAATTTGAATGCTAGGATGCTTGATTAGAATCTCAATGTCCAGGGGGGCTGAATAGATTGATTAGGGTTGATAATGAAGAAAGCATCTCCTTATACAGAAGACACCATAAGAAATGGAGGGATAAGATTGAGAGGTGTAAAAGATAAATGGTCGGTTAAGATTAGAGGGTAGGTAGAGAAAATAAGAAAATAATGAGAGGGTACGTAGTGTATGAATTAAGAGATGAATGACATGTGTCATAGGTGGAAAAGGTTATGAATTAATTAAATAAATAAAGATTTATTTAATTAATAGAAGAAGTGGGATCAATTAAATAAATAAGATATTTATTTAATTTAGGAAAGGGTAATTTAAATAAATAAATGTATTTATTTAAATGAGAAATAAGGCTAGAAGAGGATAAATGAATTAATTAAATAAATAAATATTTATTTAATTAATAGAAGAATTAGGCTAAAGTAATTAAATAAATAAAATATTTATTTAATTAGACTGGACAATTTTAGGTGTCTATAGGTAGAACTTGAAGAACCTAAGGATAGCTATCTAGGGACATTGAAGGACAACCATCCACCTTCTTGACAGCATGACAGGGACATTTGTGGTTGAAGTCTAGCAAAGGGCTTGAGTAAGAAGATTAAAAATGCTTAATAACCCCCAAATTAAAGTAGGTCAAAGACAATACTTTTTCTTAGGTTCCTAAACCATTTGGAGGAGTTCGTAATGACAAAGAACAAATCAGAATAATGCCCAAAGGACATAGGAATGAGTAGGAAAGTTGAAATGGTTGGATATAGCCAAAAGTGGATGAGCAAGGGAATGAGTTCACTCAAAAAGGGAGATTTTTTGGAAGGTGATGCATGAGTTGCTTGGCATTGAAACCACAAGAATGATTTTTCAAACATACACAACAACATTAAACAAGTCTTTGAGAAACAAATTGAACCATTAGTCTTAAAACATCCTTATTGAGCACCTTTTAACAAACTCCTTATCATAGTGGTATCAAAGCCAACAAAAGATTCAGGAGAAAAGGATCATTAGGAAAACATGGTGACTAATGCTGAGTTAGCCAAGAAGGTCAAAGACCAAGAAGAGGAAAATAGGGCACTCAGAGAAAGATTGGATCAACTAGAAATGAAACTAGTTGAAGTAGAAGTCAAAACTGAAGAAGTCCATGATAAGGTTGGAGATCAGGGTAAAATGGTGGCCATAGAAGTGAGGTTCCCATACCTGACCCTTTTATTGAGCAAGAACCATTCTTGAAAGCTTTGAGAGCTATGAGTGGTAAAACCTTAGAGGGAGTGGCTCTTTTTAGTGGAAAGATGGATCCAGATGCTCTTATAGAGTGGATTGAACGTCTAGAAAACCATTTTGAATGTGATGGAATAACTGAAGCACAAAAGGTTAAGGTAACAAAATCAAGGTTTAGAGGGGCAACCTTAACTTGGTGGAAGTTCATCCAAGAGGAAAGGGTGAAAGAAGGTAAGAAACCAATAGCCACCTGGAAAGCAATGGTAGCCAAAATAAAAGAAACCTACCTTCCTGAAGACTGTGAAGTACAACTTCATAGGAAAAGACAAAATTTGAGACAAAAAGACTTAGATGTCAGTAGTTACACTGAGGAGTTTCAAAAACTATGCATGAGATCCAGGGTAGTAGAGGATGAGAGCATAAAAGTGGCAAGGTACTTGAATGGGTTGAGGTGGAACACCCAGGAAGAGGTGAGCTTGTTATGCCCACAAACAGTTTACGTGTTATCAACTAACACTTAAGGTGGAAGAGAAAAGTAGGAGAAAGAAAGAACAAAACAACAGAGGAAGAGGTAGGGGAAGAGATGGTAGGGGCCATAGAGGCAGTTTTGGGGTAAGAAGCATAGATCAATAATCCCTGGGAGAGTATAAACTTATAGAGCAAAGTGGGGATTCTCAGAGCAAACCCAACTATAGGGGTAGGGGATCAAGCAACTCGAGTAGGGGTATATCTAATGGACCATGGAGAGGGTCCTACTTCTCAACCATGAAGTGCTATAATTGTCAAAAGTTGGGCCACCCTACCTATAGATGCCCTGAGAAGCCTAGTTCATCCTATAGTGGTGAAAAGAGGGTAAATTATGTTCAGGAGGATGGAGGTAATACCAGAACTTCAACATTGAACCTAGCTTTAGAAGATGGTGAGAGTTTAATGATCAAGAGAGTGTTAATGAAGAAGCCACACAATAAAGAGGTCTCACAAAGAAGAGCATTATTCAAAATTAAGTGTAAAATCATGGGAAAGGTGTGTAAGGTGATCATGGATTCAGGATCCACATATAACATCATATCAGAGGAAGCAGTAAGTAAATTGAAACTACCTAGGATACAACACAAGGAGCCATACAAGGTCACATGGTTAAATAAGGGACAACATGTGTTAGTAAATGAGCAAGCCTGGGTAGATTTCCACATAGGTGGATATATGGATAGGATCCTATGTGACATCCTTCCTATTGATGCTTGCCACCTATTGTTGGGTAAACCATGGCAATTTGACAGGAATGCACAACATGATGGGGAAAGACACTCCTACTCATTTTAGAAAGATGGAGTAACCTATCAGATTCAATCCCTCAATGAAGAAGGAGAGAGCAACAAAGTGCCTAATATCTTGTTAGTGAATGAGAAAGAATTCATAAAAACACTAGAAGAAGGTGAATGAGTGGGATTTGCACTCATAGTGAAACCCAAGGAAGAAAAGGTAGAAAAGAAAGTTGAGATACCATATGAGGTGCAGCAAATCCTTGATAACTTCAAAGAAATAATCAGTGATGGTACATCGGCAACCCTTCCACCTCCTAGAGCCATTTGCCATCAGATTGATTTCATACCTAGAGCCTCTTTACCCAATAAGGTAGCCTATAAGATGACCTCTAAACAAAATGAAGAGGTAGCAAGATAAATACAAGAACTCGTAGACCAAGGGCAGATTAGGAAAAGCATTAGTCCTTGTGCAGTACCTACAATGTTGGCACCCAAGAAGGGTGGAACATGGAGACTTTGCACAAATTCTAGAGCCATAAACAAGATCACCATCAGATACAAATTTCCCATACCCAGGATAGAGGATTTGATGGATTGTTTGGGGGGTGCACAGTATTTCAGTAAGATTAATTTGAAGAGTGGTTATCATCAGATAAGAATCAAAGAGGGTGATGAATGGAAGACAACTTTCAAAACAAATGAGGGTCTATATGAGTGGCTTGCCATGCCATTTGGACTCTCTAATGCTCCCAGCACATTCATGAGACTCATGAATGAAGTTTTACATGATTTCATTGGCAAGTTTGTTGTTGTGTATTTAGATGATATTCTTATCTTCAGTAAAACTAAGGAAGAGCATTTCAAGCATTTAGCTAATGTTTTGAGAAAGTTATCTGATGAACAACTAACCATTAATCTTGAAAAGTGTGATTTCTGGAAGCAAGAATTGGTCTATCTTGGTTTTGTTGTATCAGGAGGCAATATGAAAATGGATCAATCTAAAGTTGCAGCAATAACCAGTTGGCCAACTCCTAAGACAACCAGTGATGTCATAAGTTTCCATGGTTTGGCATAATTTTATAGAAAATTCATCAAGGGATTCAGTGAGATTTGTGCTCCTATGTTAGACACCATCGAAGGGGGTGTAAAGGTAAAATTTCAGTGGACAGATACAACCAATAAGGGGTTTGAATTATTGAAAACTAAAGTAGCTACTCAACCAGTGCTCATTTTACCTAGTTTTGATAAGCTTTTTACTATTGAATGTGATGCTAGTAATATTGCTGTAAGAGCTATTTTAAGTCAAGAAAATAGACCAGTTGCATTCTTTAGTGAGAAGTTGAATGATGCCAAGAAAAAGTACTCTTCCTATGATTTAGAACTCTATGAATTAGTACAGGCACTTAGGAAATGGAGACACTATCTTCTTCCTAAAGAGTTTGTTGTATACACAGATAATAAGGCACTAAGTTTCTTGAACTCAGAGGATAAACTAAATCATAGGCATGTTAAATGGGTAGAGTACTTGCAAGCTTACACTTTTAATCTTAAGCATAAGAAGGGTTAGTTGAATAAAGTAGCAGATGCTTTGAGTAGAAGGTTGTTAACTGTTCACGAGATTCAAGTATAGAGCATTGGTATTGATAGTTTTAAAGATGTATCCTACTGATGATGATTTTGCTGAAGCTTATAAAGTTTGTCAAGGTTTTGAGAATCATTTCCATGGTGCATATGCTGATTTCACTTTGCAAGATGGTTTGTTATAAAGAGGTGGATAGTTATGTGTTCCAAAGGGCTCTATGAGAGAGAACCTCATTCAGGAGAAGCACAATGGGTGCTTAAGTGGACATTTCGGTCTCAACAAGACCTTAGAGTTGGTTCAAAGGTTCTATTATTGGCCTAAGATGCAGAGAGACATCAGGAGGTATGTTGAGCAGTGTTTGGTATGTTAGAAAGCAAAAGGTAATTCCTCCAATTCTGGTTTATATCAGCCTCTTCCCATTCCACATAGGCCTTGGGATTGCATTAGTATGGATTTTGTGGTAGGATTATCTAGAACTCAAGTAGGATTTGATAACATCTTTGTAGCAGTTGACAGATTTAGCAAAATGGCTCATTTTATTCCTTGTAAGACAACACATGATGCAAGTCATATTGCTTACTTATTTTTCAAAGAAGTTGTTAGAATACATGGTTTGCCTACTAGCATTGTTTCAGATAGGGATGTTAAGTTTCTTAGTCATTTCTGGAAAACATTGTGGAAGAGATTGGGTACTAATATCTCTTTTGGTTCAGCTTATCATCCACAAACTGATGGCCAAACCAAAGTTGTGAACAGGTCTCTTGGAAACATGCTCAGGTGTTTGACAAAGGAATATGGGCAAAGTTGGGATCAACTCATTCATCAAGCAAAATATGCCTACAATGATAGTGTCAACTGGTCTACATGTAAAAGCCCTTTTGAAGTTGTTTATGGTATGCATCTAAGGGGTATTATGGAGTCTAGGGATATCACTAACTTGCAGCCTAAGAGTGGAACAACAGATGACATGGCTTGATCCATGAAGGAGGTTCATGAGCAAGTGAGAAAGGCTCTTCAAGATACCTCCCAAAAAGTCAAGGTAAGAGTGGATGCTACAAAGAGAGATGTTCAGTTTTCCATAGAAGATTATGTGATGGTTCATTTGAACAAGGAAAGGCTACAAAAGGGAGTTCCAAGCAAACTTCAGATGCAGATAATAGGCCCTTGCAAAATCTTGGCTAAGTATGGGTCTAATGCTTACAAAGTTGATTTGCCTACTGATGTTTCTTTGTCTCCCATTTTTAATGTTGCATATTTGATTGCTTTCAAAGGGAAGAAACTTGAGGAGATTCAAAGAGTTTCAGATGTTGCACAATCCCTTTCTGATCTATCTCTCCCTTTTCTTTCTATTCCCCAAGCAGAACAGGTTCTAGACTCCAAGATTCTCAAGAAGACAAGGAGTCACACCTATATGGAGCACCTAGTCAAATGGAAGGATAAACCTATCTTAGAGGCCACATGGATACCTGAAACTGACTTTTAGAAGTTTGACATCTCTTCTTCTTTTTTGCCTCAAGGAGTCACATGACTTCTTTGTTTTTGGGGTAGTATGGTGCAGGAGCACCTAGTTGAGTAAAATTCTCCTTTTTGAGTATTTTATGATTTCATGTTTTTAATTTCTTGTGTTAGGTTTATAATGTTGTTTTAGGTTGTTATGTGTCTTGTCTAGTGGCTTTGATCTCATTTTGGGCTCAAGAGGTCAAGTTTTGCCTTTTAGGCTTTGAGTTGACAATTTTTGACAATTTTGGCAAAAATGTGCAAAATTGCCTTAGAGGTCTCCAAATGCTTTCCAAAGCATTGAAACATGTTTAATAAGTGGTTTTAAGCATGTCTAAGGTGTTTAGATGATTTTATGTGGTTGGGTTGTCAAAAATGTCTTTTTGAGCAAGAAATGTTGTCATTTTTGGATTTTGCTAGGACAATGTAGTTGTGGAAGCCTCATGTCCATATAGGGCTTGGTAAATAATTGGAAATAATATAAAAAGGCCTTCCTTTTCCTTGAGAAATGTTGGTGATTGTATGAACAAGAGAATCCTAATAGAAATCATGAAATTTTGGCATTTATCACTATTTTTTGCTTCCTTGGAGTAACAGTCCATACTGTACCTTCTGGGAAGTGTTCTTATTGATTGTTCAATGCTCCTCAAGTGATCATTGTACTGGTTTTTCTTTTGCAAGTCGGTGTAATAAAATTTCTTCCATTCTGTGTGCTCACTGCCCTGTCAAGGGTTTGGAGTTGGAAAATGCCACAACTTGAGTAATCCAGGCCTAGGTTCCCACCAAAATGGATTGGTTCAAGTTGATTTATGCATGTACATTGTGTATATATTTCTTGTTGAGTCAGAACTATGTTTGGAAGAAGGATTTGAGTGAATACTAGGCAAGTATTGATTACTCAACTAGTAGCATGATCAAAAACTCAAAATTTGCACCCAAAAGAAATTTGGAGTGAACAAATGTATGAGGCAGAGGTCTGTGACATATGGCCAAGGGTGTTGAGAATCACCTTGGTTTATTAGAGAAGCTTGTTCCTATTAAAAATTCTTAGTTTGTAAGAAAAACAGTGAGTTGACTGATTTTGTGAATTGTATTTGTCAAAATGCTCAAGGAATGCTTCAAAAGCATTATCCAAGCCTTGTAACTGTGAAGGCAATGTAATAGGAAGATTGATTAGTGTTTTGCAGTCCTCATTGAGGTATATTTCTAGTTCAAACTCCTTGATATGTAGGTCCAAAGAAGTAGTAGCAGTTGACTGGTAAAGGGCAGTGATTTAATAGTGACATTAGCATTTTTACTACTTTTCTCAGTTGTTTGCCAAGTGTTTGGCAAAGTGATTGTTTATCAAAGGCAAGGAAAGCTTTAATTTATTGTGGTAGAGGTCTCCTAGCAGTGTGGGAGTTTGAACCAAGTTTGGTAGAGTGAATCCATGGTAGGTGCATCCAAACCTCACTAAACCCTACTTTTAAGCCCAAATTTGTGGACAGTCACTAAACCTGATTGATGGGGCCTAAGACCTAAAAATTCCTTGAGAATATACCTCTAAAACACCATCCAAATCAGGTTTGTTGGAGGAGAAGCCTATCATTGGGCAGGGTTAGCAAAAAGGTGCCAATTAAGCCTCCACGGGCTATAAGCCTTTTGACTGCATAACACACACTTTTCAAGAACCCGATTGGTTTGGGTTTGGTAGAAATTGAAGAAACTAAGGATAGCTATCTAGGGACATTGAAGGAAAACCATCCAGCTTCTTGACAACATGACAGGGAAATTTGTGGTTGAAGTCTAGCAAAGGGCTTGAGTAAGAAGACTAAAAATGCTTAATTACCCCCAAATTACACAAGGTCAAAGACAATAATTTTGCTTAGGTTCCTAAACCATTTGGAGGAGTTTGTAATGAAAAAGAACAAATCAGAATAATGCCCAAAGGATAGAGGAATGAGTAGGAAAGTTGTAATGGTTGGATATAGCCAAAAGTGGATGAGCAAGGGAATGAGTTCACTCAAAAAGGGAGTTTGTTTGGAAGGTGATGCATGAGTTTCTTGGCATTGAAACCACAAGAATGATTTTGCAAACATACACAACAACATTAAAAAAGTCTTTGGGAAACAAATTGAACCATTAGTCTTAAAACATCCTTATTGAGCACCTTTTAACAAACTCCCTATCACTTACCTTGGGGAGAACCTTGGAGAAATAGTGGGATTTTTGCCTATAGTGCTTACATCCTTGGTTCAAGCCATTAATTTTAGACCCATTCCTGGGTCTCCAAGGGTTAATGATTTTTGTAATGACCATGGAAGTAAGGAGGAGATTTTATCAAAACCTGAGTGAGGATGGGTTAAGATAAAATTTGACGGGGCCTTTAAGGGTTACCAGGGTTTTCCCAGAGAAAGATATGTGACTTGCGATGATGAAGGGAAGCTTCTTTTTAAAGGAGCAAAAACGCTGCAAGATGTAGCTAATAATGATGCAGAGGTGCAAGCGACTTTATTAACAACTTATTTGATAGTGAACATGAAGGTTCTGAAAGTCCATTTAGAGGGAGATTCTCAAGTGGTCGTTAATGCAATGATGAAAGGAGTAACCCTGAGTTGGAGATTCAATAAGTTCATCACTTTAATCTGCTCAAAATTAAAAACCTTTCAAAATTTTTGTATTTCTCATGTAAAGAGAAGTGGAAATGTCATTGTTGATGGTTTGTCCAATGTGGCATGGGATCTAGCCAAGGGAGAGGTGAGGTGGTGGGATGGAAATGATGGCATCATTCAATGGAGTTAAGATAGTTTGCTAAGTAAAATACTAAAGCCATACTTGAAATGTGTGAAATGTGCTTTTTCTCTGCTTATGTGCCTAGGCTGGCTCGAGTATTACAGACAGTTAATGTAGATTTCCTCTGCAATAACACCGAAATTTGGGAGAGCTTCATTCATAGTTAGAATGGGAATGTAAGCTCATTCATTGTGGTCGAGCGATTTTTGGTGGTGGTGAAAGCGGTCTTTGTGTAGAGTTAGGCGGTTATGTGGGGTGTGCGATGTGGAAGCCAATTTCACACTCAAAACATCTAAACTCATGCTTGCCTTTTGGGGTCTGGTTCTTGAAAAATAGCTGCAGAACATATTTTTTCGAAAGGATCCCCTATTCTTGAGGGTTGTTCAGCTGGTTCTTTGTGAGGAGGTGATTGTTATCAGACACATATATAGAACAAGTGTGGATATTTGCGCCATAATTATGGCGCAAGGGATCAAATTTGGCTATTTCTATGGCGAGGTGAGAAATGTGATGACAACGATAGTGCCGAAAGATTATTTGCTTAATATGGAATCTTTGTTGGAGTGGGCGGTCCCAAGATGGGGCTTTGATGTTTTAGAAGGCATCTCGAAGGTGCATGCAGAGCTTAGAGGCATGCGTATGTGAATTCCTTCTCTATGATGCCGAGAAGAAGTTAAAGTAAGATTTCAGGATGGTGCGAGGAGAGGATGGGAGGGCCTGAAAATGTACATTCAAATCATGGAATTGGAGGAAATTATCAAACAGGCGAGGGAGAAGTTTGGGGTGGTGGAGGAGGAGCAAAGGAAGTGACCAATAAGCAGGTGCCTATTTGTAGAAATGGCTAAGTAGAATGAGTCGCGGGCAAACAGACTGGTTGGTGAAGTGTATAGGATTGGCAGTGCTTCGAGTGCATCGAATGCAAAAGCGGTGAAGAAAGAGAGATGAAGATTTTGAAGGGAATGGTACCTCTTGGTGCCATTTCCTTTTTTGTTTAAATTCTTATTGGAAAATCTTAAAACCGTTTGAATAGTATATGCCAATTTTAGTATGGCGTGATGTATAAAATATTTTTGTATTCATAGATGTGGGGTAGGGTTTGTGGAGGCTTCTGGTTTGCGAATGTCTTTTTGTTGATATGTGGTTTGGATTTTTTGTGGGTGGTTTTTTGAGTGGGTTGATGGTATTTTCTGGATGAAGATGTACTATTTTAGTTTATTTAATAAAATAAAAAATATTACCAATCAAAAAAATATTTACAAATCGTAATTAAAAATTATTAAAATTAATTTAATTTATAATTTCTTGTCTTCTCAAAATTTTAGTTATTGTAGTCCAAGGGGTTGAGCTTAACTGGTTAAAACATTGGGTTCTCATGGTGGAGACCCAAGTTGAACTCCCAATAGGGACATCTAAAGAGGAATTCTAAGTTATGACTCTTGGCCTTCCATAGGATGGGGAAGGTCTTGGAGTCAATCTAATCAAACACAACAACAACAACAACAACAATAATAATAATAATAATTCAAAGATATGTAATGGGGATGGGGCCCCCTACTGTGGCCCCACTGGTTCATAGCTCCAGTCAAAAGCTATTCAAGCTTCGACCAATTACCTATCAAAAAAAAAAATGTTAGTTATTGTAGAATAATCATATTTAGAATTAAAATGTTTCTTTTATTACTATTTTCTTTGATGAGAATATTTTTAATGTTACTTCTTTTATTAGATATTCTATTTTTTAATTTATTTGATTTCTTCTACTTTTATTTTTTTACAAGATTATTTATTTATTAAGTTAAAATTAAATTTTAATTATTTATGTCTTCTTATGAAATTACAAATAATAATTAAAAGATATTAGAATTAATCTAACTTGTATTTTTGTCTTATTAAAATTTTATTTATTGTAAAGTAATTAAATATTTGAAATTTATTTTTAATATATCTAATAAAATAAATTTCAACTTAAAACAATAATTAAATGATTAGAACAAGAGAGCAAGAGAGAGCAACTAATTATTGATTAGTCATTTCATACCAATAATTTATAGATAGTTGTGTCCTTGAAGAGTTATACTAAGGGTAACATGTCATTTGATTATTATCTCCATCTATACCTCTCTCCAAGCTATCTATTTCTCCTTACCTCTCCTTGTATCTCTTTGTTTGCCCCCTCTATCATTCCCACTATATCTATCTCTGTGTCTCTCCCTCTCGCTCCCTCTTTTTGTGTATCTCTACTTCTATGTCCTCTTTCTCCCTCTCTCACTCACTATATCTATTTATTTATTTTTCTCTTTCTATATATATCTCTATTTTCACTCTCACACATTCCATATTTCTCCCTCCCTATTTCTATCTCTATATCTCTCTCTTAGACAAATATCTCTCCCCCCCTTTCTATTTTCTTCCATCTCTTCCTCTCTCTCACCACCTCTCTCTCTCTCTCTCTCTCTCTCTCTCTCTCTCTCTCTCTCTCTCTCTCCATCACTCCTTTTTATATCTGTCTACTTCTACTCTTTCTAATGTGTATATACATACACTCCCTATTTCTCCCTTCCTATCTTTATGAATTTTATCTCTCTATATTCCCCCCTCCCTATCACTCTCCCTCTTTCTAAGGTCTAAACCTTTTTGTCTATCAATTGTCTTTGTTTCCCTCTCTCTCTCTCTCTCTCTCTATATATATATATATATATATATGTCCTTAGATATTTATCTCTCACTCTATCTCACCATCTACTAATATGTATCTCTCCCTCTTCCTTTAAAGATATCTCTCTGTATCTTTCTCTATATCCCCCTATCTTTCTATCTTTCCATCTCCCTCCACCTCTCTCTATCTGTCTATCTATTTTCCCTCTTCCTTTCACTCTATCTTCATCTCTACCTATATCTTCCTCTCTCCCCTATATCTCTAGAAATGTCTCCTTTTATCCATCCATATCTCTCCCTCTTTCTCTCTCCTACCTCTTTCTAGACCTCTAGATATCTCTTTTCATCTCTATATCTATCTCTTCCTATCCCTTCTTTCATCTTTCCCTCTATCTCTATCTAGTTATCTTTATCTCTCTATCACTGTATCTCTCCATCTCTTTATATATCACTTACTATATCTATGTTTTCATCTCTCCCTCTCTCTCTTTATTTTTCTTTCCAATCTTTACCTATTCCTCTCCCCTCTCTCTTTTATCTCTCCATATCTCTCTCCTCTCCATATTCATCTCCTTATTCTCCATCTCTATCTCTAACTCTATTTATATCTATATCTTCATCTTCACTATCTTTATCTTTATCTTTATCTTCTTCTAATACTATCTCAACCTCTCTCTTGCTCTTACCATATTCCGTTGGTAATGAAACTTGATTTTCTTCTAAATTTAAAGGTTTTGTTTCAATTATCATTGGATCGTAAGTGGATTCATAGTTAATATGAAGCTATCACTTCTCTAATGAGAACTTTGTTGCACAAACAACATTAAGTCCTACCAAGTGACCTCATGTATTACCCAATTATATGCAAAAAAATAGACCAATGTTTTTTCCTAATTCACCTTACACACCTCTTTCGGCATACCCATTGCACACCAAGATGCAAATTTTGCTAGTTTATTTTATGTCCATATATTTTATTCTTGTTATATTTTTTCATTTTTCAATTTTATTAATGATAAAAAAATTTAAGTAATTCATCAAGTTAATGGATACTTCTTGTTCATGTTGATCTCATGTTGTGAAATTGTATTATTTTCTAGAAGAATTTTATTATTATGAATTATGACCTTATGTTTCTCCTAATAAAATTATGAAAATACCTACAAAGAAAGGTATTAGTTTGCTTTCACACATTATTTTAACCACTTTGAGCTTACCAGTTCTAATATTTCTATTAAATATATTTTTAATGATATAAATTTTATTATTTAAAGAAATCAATAGATACATTGTAACTTCCAATTTTTCTTTTTAGTTTTAAAGAAAAATTTAACTTATGAAGCTTACATCAAAATTATAAACAAGTATGTAGTAGAGGGAATAATTGTATGAACTTTTGTCAATTTGAAATCTTTTCTTGAAAACAAAATAATAGATAAGAAAATTTAATAAATTAATAAATTTTTATTTGATCAGCATATTTAGATTGAAATTACATGCTTTCCTTTAATACAAAACTTTGTGTGGCCTATGCTTTATTATTATTATGTGTTTGTGTTGTGTGCAAGAGATAGTTTATTGCTTTTCATTCTCATTCCTTTTTTGAACTTGTTACAATCATTAGTATTATTGAGAAACTAAATCTGTTTAAAGGTGTATTTTTAGAGGTGCATTTACATTATTCTAGAATTCTATTGTAAGTATTTTTCATAACATTCATGGATTACAATTTGTTTCCTTATAGACATAGAATAAAAGAATTTGTTTCCTTATAGACATAGAATAAAAGAATGAGATAGTAAAGAATCTTTAGGAGTGAAGCACATATTGTTGGAATATACACTCTAACATTTAACTATTAGAGAGTGTATAATGAGGTATCATGATTGTTGTCATAAGTTCAATTTGTTATTAGTCAACTTCAATTGGCTATCAACATAGTTAGCAAATTTGTAGATGCAATTAAAGTCATTTTGTAGCTATAAATATGTATTCTCGTTTACAATTGATGAACATGATTACAATTGGTTCTTCTGTTGTTTAATTTTTTAATTCATATGTTTCATGAAACAAAATGGTATAAAATTGTTAGGAAAATTAATGTTTATATTTTATAATGAAGTCACCTTAATGATTTAGTGTTAAATTTATTTAATAATTAGTTCTCATATGTTAGTTTGACATAGTTTGGGAAAGTCATGGAAATGCAATACTTAATAATAATTTGCATAAAATATTGTAAAACATATTCAATATGAATATTAATAATATCATATTCATTTTGATATTGTGTGAAACAATGATTTAATATAATTTTTTCCAAATGATACCAAAGCATTACAAAAGGAGCTTATCGAGAGCATATCCAAATAAAATGCAAGAGAATAACATCTGTTTCAATTGCTAGCACTTGCAGAACAGAATAAATATTGTGAATAGTTTTAATGGAAAAAAACCATGAACATGTGATAGCTATTATTTTTTCTAGATTTTATCGTGTAGCTATTTTTACATTGTACATTTTGGATCAAAGTTTATGATCCATCATCAGGGAATCAATAAAAAGGTGGAGGCAAAGGATAAGTAGGAAAGCTTGTGCTCTCTTTATGATAATAAGGTATAGGCATCTTAATTCCTTGTTCCATACGAACAATGCCTTCTCCATTATATCCTTATTTAGGCAGTATGTCAAAACCAACATTTTAACATGTATGCAACTTTGATGGGGAAGGACTTTTATCATGTAACCCTCATTAAAGTCAGTTGTATAAGTATATTTTTAAGACAAAATGATGGATAGATAAGGATTGATCCTTATGGAAGGATGCTCATTTTTATTAACATTATTCATGTCAATTTGGGAGGCAAGGGAGCCCTTTTTCATGAGGTTTGTTTGGTGGGAGGAAGTGTTTTCATCATTAAGTATTTCATCTCTACTTAAGTTGATGTTAGGAGACATGGGATTAAGGAAGTGAATAAGGTGATGTTAGGAGAAATGACATTAAGGAAGTGAATAACATCATGTTGCATTAGGATTTTTGGTAAGTGAGGTAGTCTCTAGGGTAGGAATATGCATCTACATGTCCACCAATGTGTTAAGATTTGGATTATTAATTTTTAAAACATGTTCTGATTAATAAGAAAAGCAGTTTTTCAAGACCCGAAACCTTTAACATAGGAGATTAAGAAATATCATCATAGAGTATCCAGACCATAAAAAATAGCTTACAAAATGACTGGCAATAAAGTTAGTAAACATAAAGGACGACAAAAGATAGAAATAACAAAACAACAGAAACCAGGGAAACACTGCACAGTTAAAGAGTCTTCAGGAGGTCCTCCGCCTTAATCACCAACTGGTCATAGATGGCCACAACAACTTTGAGTTCTTCCAAGTCCTTATTAGGCTTCTTCTCCTTCTTTTTACCTCTGGTTGTTGTTCTGGGTCCTTGAACATCTCTTGTGCCTTTAGTGTCAGGGTCAATTTACAGGGTGTCCTTCTCCTCATCCAATTTACTGATGAGAGTTTTAGTATTGCCATCAGAGAACTTCAGAATGTTTAAGCTTTTCTTTGCTATACTTTTGAGACATTCCTCTATTTTGCTGACTTTACTGACAGTTCTCGACATAGTTTGATCCATAGCATTAGCATTTGCTTTCCTCTCCAGTAGGTCTTTCTCGATTCACTCAAATATGGGGTTGAAGGAGTCTCTTATATTTTCAACTTTAGCAATAGTATTTGTCAAATCTTCCATATAATCTGCCATAGTCTTCCCTTCACCAGTGTTGGTAGTTTCCAGAATCTGGATTCTGTGGCTAAGCTTCTTGTTGTCATCCACATATTTCTTGTAACTCATGATTAACCATTCCATGGTATCCATAAAACCTTTCATACCCTCAGGAGGAGGGTTTGAGGAGGGATCTATCTTACCGGAGTTGTCTTGTTCCTTATTTGGGGTGTCACCAACAGTAGCCTTATCTTTAGCCCTATGAACTTCTCTAGTGGTCATCTCCTCCAAGTTTTGGTCAGCTTCCAAAATCTTTTTCTGCTTATGTTCCTCCAGCTCCTTCACATTCTCATCCTTTCTCTTTTGTTTGTTTTTGGTCTGAGTATGGACTTTAGTTTTCTTTTTCAGGGAACCTTGAGGTTTCTCCTTCTTTGAATCTTCAGAGACCTCCTCCTCCTCCTCTGAGCTTATCTGGAGAATTTTGCCTTTAGATTTATTTCCCTTTGAGGAGGAAGGCCTTATTTTCAAATGTTTCCTCTTCTTACCTACTTCAACTTCCGATTCATCCATACTCTCCTCAGACTCATTGTTGGATCACTGTCAGAACCCTCATCCAAATAAAAAATAGAGTCTGACCCATCCTCCCCAGACATAGAAATAGAGGGCTGCGGGCGGGCTATTTGGTTAGCCTTGAAGTGGTCATAAATAAGAACCATTAAACCTTGATGCATGGCAGTGTCACCCATAGGGTTCTCTTTATAGGCCTTAATGGTGGCATTCATAGAACATAATAGAAAATATAGAATGTTAACCTTCTCATCATGCCTAAAATGATTCAACAAAACAAAATGGTAACCGTATACTTTAGTGAATCTACCATCCAAAGTAACATAGCACATTATAACAAAAAGGACCTCCCTCCATTTTTTTTATTTATTTTTTAAACATGTTCTTCTTACACTCAAGTATCATTATGGGGGATGCATTATTTTGGAGAAGAACCATTATCCTCATTCAATGCTTACCTCTAAGAGAGAGAGATCATTTAAGAAGTGCTAATATGATATCTTCTTCACTCACCAAAATATCCTCATGAATAAGATAAACTTTGGGAGAGGGGAAAGCATGGTTCATCAAGGCTTCATCTCTAGAGGAGAGAAAATTGGAATGGATAGAAAGTAAAGTGCTATAAAGGGAAGTATTAATCATATCAACCTCTTGCATCACAATGTTCTCATGGTTTGGAGGGATAAAGTGATGTAAGGATGGTTAAGCCACCATAACATATATGAAATGACTTCATTGTAAAAATAATAAAGTAATTAACTAATTAAGAACACAATGAGATGTTCAATGAAATAAACTTGCTTTCCAAATCATAGCATATATCACATGTGTAATAGAAAATGTCTAAAATTAGCGAATCGATGTACCTAATCTCATCCATATATACTTTTTAGAATTAGAAGAGGTGAATGTATAAGACATGTTGGGTTCAACAAAATGATGTGGTGGAAATGAGATCCTAATCTATGAATGAAAACTAAGATCTCAAATATCTATAACATTTCATTTGAATCATGAATAGGTTCTATTATAGTCTTGATAGGAGAGTTGAAAATTGAAAATGATGTTCCTTTATTGGAATGGATTTGAGATTTTGAAGTGTATGTTCTAGATCCAAGCTTAATGATAAATAATTTATAACTTTTGGCAATAATAATGAAATACATACACAAATTCACCATAGTATGCCAGATCTAGAAGAGGACACAAAAAGTAACCTAGATTTATAAACTGAGCCTAAAAGTGCCAGCTGGTGTTAGGTACCCTAGTCTTGATGGTGTCTAAACTAATAGAGTCAAGAAATATGTAGTTACGAGGTGTTGTAGGCATCTCTCCCAAAAATCTATCCAAAAAGTGTTCAACATGAGTGTTGGGCATCGTACTCCAAGATTTTTTGCCTATTAAAAATTTGGGAATTTATTTAATTGTTTTCTATACTCTGTTGTAACACTCTCTACTTGTAGCATCATAAAATTGCGACCTTGCAATTTTCAACCACATTTGGGTCATCACATTGGTGAAATGAATCCCTAAGCCTGATTGGAGACCCGAGACATGCTCACACTGCCCAAATATTTCATTTCCTTGCACCCCGCACTCCCTATTGTTGCTTCTTGTCCTAAATCAGGGCAGGACAGGGGCATGGCGCCCCTATCCTTGCCCTATTTTGGGCCCCCTCCATTCAAACTTTCCATTGAGCTTTGCATTTTGGAAGTGGGAAAATTTTCCCTATGTTGGCCTATAACGAAAAATTGGTCAATTAACCCTAGTTGGTGAATATATAAGACCCATTCTCTCTTCCATCGATAGAAGTTGAGAAGTTCAAGAAGATAGATACATGAAGAGGAAATTGTGATCCTAAGTGAAATCAAGCATTCAAGCATTCAAGTGTCCATTCAAGCATCCATTGAGAATCTCAAGTCTCCTTTCAAGGGTAGGTGTTGCATTCAAGTCGAGGATTCAACCATTGAAGTAGAGATATCTCTTGACATTCATTTCTACATATCCTTCAAACAAATCTATCAACGTTTCAATTACATCCTCCCTTGAGGTGAATTCCATTTCAATCATTTACTTTCGTTACTTGCAAGTACTTTTCATCATTTGGTTAATTCCAAAACTAGGGTTTGACTTGAAGAAAAACCCCAAATCCCAACAACATTTCCTCTCTTTTATGTGTGTAGGTTGCAGGTGTGCAGTTGTATTTATAGATTTGGACTCCATTCTCAGAGGCAGAAAAACCCTTTTCAGCGTGTAGATTTTTTGAAGGATTGTGTGCACTTTCAACATGGTCCCAACAAGTTTCACCCAAATTTGCAAGGGAGCTTCATCTCGCACTTTTATTGCTAATTCCAAGTGCACAACTATTAGGATTCCCAAAGATACTGAGAGGGGGGGGGGTGAATTAGTATCTACCCAGTTAATGGATTTTCTGAACTTATTACGTAAATTGCATTCCAAAACAGTGTACCGGTAAGCAAGAATTAATGTAGTAAATAAGAATAGTAAACACAACATAGAAAGCACACCATAACACAATATTTTTGGCAAGGAAACCTGGTGTGGGAAAACCTCGATGGGATTTGTAACCCACAATATTCGCTCATTGACCAATAAGTGAATATTACATACAAAATGTGGTGCCTGCACATGCAGGAAGGCTCACTGCCTAGAGATCACTGCTCAAATACAAAAGGAAGTCTCATTGACTTACAAAAGTGGATTATGGAAATCCAAAGTGATGTACTACTACAAAAAGCATATGCTATACTAGATTTAGTATTGGTTTAAGCTCTTGCAATAATCATAAACCTTACATCAATATTCGCTCCTCATATTCATGTCCTTATTGTATCTAATAAAATGATCCTACAAGATCTCATACTTATATGAGTCTTATTACAATATGCCATGTCGGCTTAAAAAATATATTACAATTAAATACATTAAGCAATAAATAAAATCATGTTGGCTTAGGATGCTAGTAAACATCTTGGTCACTGCCGGTGGACTATCTGTCGGTGTAGAGTCTGTCGGTGCCAGTGCCTACCGGTGTCATAAGATTGCAAGGTTGTCATCAATGAAAATACCTTCAATCACCTACAATTTCTCATTGGAGTGTGCATTTTCCAACAATCTCCCCCTTTGGCATTGATGGCAACACTCAAGAGAAAAAGCCAAAATTGTATCCAAAAAGTGTTGTCCAAAAAACTATCTTACCAAAACTATGTTAGCAAAACTGTATGCTCCCCTTGAGCAGACGATCTCTTCTATCATTCATTTATCATCCTACTACTCTTTACTCCTTTTTCTCATCCTCTACTACTCCTCCTTTGGCATCAATGACAAAGGTTGTCAATTAATGTCAATTGAGTGTAGTTCCTATCTGGATCCCTGTAACCGGTGGGTTACAACCTGATACTGATCCGCTAATGCAAAATTTAGATTGATACTGAATCTCTCACTTTCCTTTAGTGCTACTTCTATCCTTTGGATGGTACTAGTGAGTATGTGCATTTGCTCTTTTGGTGTCTTGAGTCCTGGAACAAGAGCCTCTGAAATCTCTTTTCTCAAAGAGATGAGGATGTCTAGTTTAGGACCTAGTGTACATTTCAGTTCCTTTTCCTTAAATTTTAATCTCTCCTTATCTTTTTCAAGTTTTTCAATTTTCTCTTCAAAGCCTACAATTTCCTGTTCTACTACCGATATGGAGTCTGATGAACCTATTCTAGATTATTGGCAATATCATTGATTTTATTTTGTGCTCTCCTAATATCTTTATCTATATCCTCTATCAAAATGTTTGTCTTGCATGAATCTTTGTACAATTTCTTGAAATCCATTATTGTCTTTCCTAGTACTGGTAATAATGTATCAATATGTTGCTTACATCTGTTTAGTGACTTTGGAAAGAATTTTTCCTTCTCTTTATTCATTTTCTCTTTGAAAGTCTCCTGATTGATCTAATCAATTGTTAGTAGATTGTCGGTTATGTATTTACACAATGTGTCTAATTGGCTTAAAGAATCTTTATTTTCTATATTACACTTGGGTGCAATCATCTTCAAAATTGGGATGGTATCATCAATTGCCTTGTATGCAAGTGCATTGCAATTAGTTATTTTCTTCATTGGAGTCAAGCAATACCTCTGTTACATTTGTTGGTATGAATTTTGTCAATGAAGAACCAGATGATTGACCAACTGCTTTAACAATCTGTAATCCATCGATGTGAGTAACATCTTGGCTTGTAGTGACCTCTGGTAGGTCAGTTTGAGTTTGCATCTCTACAAGAAAGGGTTTTGGTTTCTCAGCTGATTTCAGTGGCACAGTCTCTGCATTAACCTTTACCTCATCCTTCTTCTCTTCTGATTTCTTAGTGTGTACCTTTGCCTGTTTCTCAGAGCTTTCCACTATCAGTTTTTCTGATTGTGATTCTGTGTTTTCTACCGGTTTCTCTGCATTTACCTTTGAACTGTCTACTAGTGGTAAATCAACAGATTTATCAGTAGCCAGTTTCTCAGTAGTTTTTCCAGTATGTACATCAGTCTTTCCAGTATTTAGGGGATCAGTTGACTGTTCAGTTTGTTACTCAGCCCCAATTTCAATGTTTCCAACTGTTTCCTCAACATTTGCCTCAACTGTAATGTTTTTTGTCGGTGGCTCAGTTTCCACATTTCTCTTCTCAGTTGCTTCTTTACCGACCACAATGTTGACTTCTTGTGTGTCAATATTCATTGTATACAACACCACTGAATCAGGATTGGTGTCTTCATGTGTTGTCTCCATACTCCATATTTTTTGTTGCCGGTGGTGTATCAATATTTACAACCAGTGGAGTATCAAAAGGAGGTGGGGGCAAGTTATCTGTTACCTTTATGTTCGAAGGACCACCTACCTTGCCTTTACCTTTATCCTTGTCCTTTTGATAAACTTTGAAAGTCTTTGGTCATTTAATCTCTTCTTATTTTTCCTTCTCAATGAAGAAGATATCCCATTTGTCTGTTGTTTCTTTAGATATCTCATTAACTCTGCCAACCATTAATGCTACATGCCACTGACTGGTGGAAAATATATTCTAGTTAGCCTCACTTATCAGTTCATCAATCTCTTCAGCTGATCTTACTGGGTGGACTACAAGTAATTTCTCTACCTTCATCTTTCTATCCAGTTCAACAATTGCTACGCTTCTTGCCTCTAACCTTCTATACAAGTCATTCGGTAAATCATCTACAATTTCTATCAAAAATTTCTTATAGATATCTAAGTGTAGGATAACACTATTTTCTATACTTTCCTTTTCTTCATTTGAAAATGTATTATACAATTTGCTGATATTTGACAAGTTACCATCTTCAGTTATCTCATGTAGAAGATTATCAAGTGGAGGGACAACTTGTTTTTCTTTCTTCTTTCTTAGTGTCATCTTCTTTGCCAGAGGCCTTACTGCCTGTTGTTTCTGTCTTGTTCTCTTGGGTGCAGGAGAGAGTACCGGTGAGGGTTTTCTTTTTCTTTCTACCCTTTTAAACTCTATCGATATGTCACTGTCAGAGGAGGTAGCAATCGGTGAAAGATGTGCTTCTGGTTGTAATCCTTCCAAGTCACTCTCCTTAATACCAGTTTTATTCAATATATCCTCCTTAATTGCTTTTGCTTGCCTTGTTCCCTTTCTAATTGTCTGTTCAGTTTTCTTTATCCTTTTCTGTGATTGAATTTTGCTTTCAATGGTTTTTGTATTTCCAAATACTTTTTCTATTGGTTCTTTAGGGGCTTCTTGAAGGGCTTTAGCATAAGTTTCAATTATGTTCTCATCTTCCTCATAACCCATCTCTGTAACCCAAACTGTCCTTGGAACCACTGCCTCCATCTAGATCTCATCTTTCTTTATAACAAAGCATATCTCCTTTTGATATTTATCAACTATAGCTTGAGATAGTCTTGTCCTAGTCTTCATTCTAGCCTTCAGTGCCTGAAAATGTTCAATTATGTTCTTCTCTCTGTCATCTCCCATGTTAGTCAGAATGTCCAAAAGTTGTTTTCCTACCGGTATGTCAAATCCAAAATCCTTTTTACCAATACCAGGAACTTCCTTGGTGATATATAGTAATAAACATACAAGTAAGTTGCCAAATCTGAATGTGCCTTTCTTATCACCTTTGATTTTCTTTAGATTGTCTATTAGCTCATATTTTAACCATTCACATATGTTAATCTTTGCATTACTATTTACCATGTCATAAGCACTTTTGATACATAAGCTAGAAACAGAGTTTAATCTGTTGGCATGTGTAGCCTTGTATCCAAGAATCATGCTAATGAATCTTACATTGATATCCTTTACATCATTGACTCTCAAGGATCTCTTGTCATAGGTTGCACCGGTCAGGGTCATTACAGTGTCATTTGGAACCTTTTTAGTCTTGTCAGGTTTGCTACCGATGGAAGGTAAGCCTATCACTGCCCTAACTACTTCTTTTGTTATCTTGTGAATGTAATCTAACCAAAAGAACTCCCCATGAACTCTGCTTAACACAATCCTTATAACATCCTTGGGAAAATCAGGAATGCTAAGTATCTCCACAAAACCTAGGGTTTCAACTATCTTGTGTTCATCACATATAACAATCCTATATGCATGTTCATAATCTCATCAGCACCTAGTTCTTCAATATGACAATGTATGTAAATTCTAGGATCCTTAGCATATAGTACTCCTTTGGGTATTTTTGAAAATGCTCCTAGGGTATCATCTTTCTTCGCTACTTTGGGAATGAATTTAAATATGGGTCTAGGGCGCTTAATCATTTCAATTACAGTAGGGTTTGTAATGAATTCAGGTGCAGAGGAGGAAGCCATTGTATAAATACCTTAATCTGCCTTTAGGTATGAGTGCTTGAATGATTTGCTTCACTTCTCGCTATGGATGCCTTCGCTCAGGATTTTTGAGCTCTAAGGAAGTTTGAATGCTCGGTGAATGAAAAAGAGCCAAAATCACTTGTTTTATAATGTCATTTCCTTCAACTACCATATTTAATGCCTGTCAGTTAAGTGAAACTTAACACATCTGCTGGTAAAGAAGTTGTAGTCACATAAATCTGTCCACTTAATTAAATGAATACTTAGTATTTATTTGATTATTTAACCATCAATTAATAATTAATTAAATTAATATTTAATTAATTCATCTTAACCCTATTCTCCTATTAATTAAATAAATTATTCAATTTATTTGATTTAATTCACTTAACCAAATTCAGACCATTAATTAAATAAATAAATCATATTTATTTAATTAAATCTTCTCTCACATTTAAATAAATTAATATTTATTTAAAACCCCCAAAATCCCACCTCTCACATTTAAATAAATAAATAATTTATTTAAAATCACCTTTATCCTCCACCCACTTGTATTTTCCTACAAAAGCAAGTTGCACAACTATTTTAAATAAATTATTTATTTAAAATCTTATTTATCCTCACCCACTTGAAACCTTTAATGGTTTCCCTTAAAGTAGTCAAACTTGATGGCTTTAAAGTCTTCAAACTTGATGGCTTCCTTCTATAGTCTTCTTAAGACTTTAATGGTTTTCCTTAAAGTCTTCAAGCCTTTAATGGTTTCCCTCAAAGTCTTCAAGCATTTTAAATGCTTTATCTTCTTTTTCTCATTTAAATAAATTAATATTTATTTAAATATTTATCCAAATTCAACTTACACCATTTAATTGAAATAAATGATTTTATTTTAATTGAAAATACCAAAATTTCTCCCACTTGCATTTTCCTACAAAATCCACTTGTATGCCTAAACCCCTTCTAGATTCTTCTAACCCCTTCCTAATTAGCCTAATCCATCCCCTAAATATTGTCACATTCCTAAGCAAATTGGAGTCACTTCTCAAAGACTCCAAAGTCTTTGAAAAGCAATTAATGCTTTGTGTGTTCAACAAATTAACCCTCAAAGTCTTGGATAACCTTTGAAAGCTTTCAACCTTCAACCACTTAATCCCCAAAGTCCCCAATAACCATTAATGGTTAATTCAACCCTCCCACATGGTTAAAACATTTGTTTTGACTCAACCTCTACCCAACCCAAAGGTCTCATCAAGCCATTAATGCTTTGACCATGATTATCTCTTAAACATTTGCACAAAGGTTTATCCTTGGATTAACTCTTAATCCAATGGGTAATCTTAATTTAGACTTGACCCTTACCTTCTAGATAACCATGAGGTCTTCTCAGGCCTTTAATGCCTCCAACCTCTTCTCTCAACCCAATCCTATGTTGACACTTGTCACCATTTTATTGGTGCCAATTGTGCACATGGATCCCCAACTTTCAAACTTGGCCCTTGATTAAACCATTCAATCTTAACCCTTCATTTCCCCATTTCTTCTATAAATAGAACCCTTCTCCTCAAGCAAAGAGGAAGCATTTTTAGAGTATTGTTGTTATACTGGCATTAGCATAGAGCTTTTTCATAGCATCACTATCTACTCTTGCATAGTATTTGCTTATCATATTCAACCATCTTGAATCTCCATATGGCATCCATGGCTAGTGCTAAAAGCTGAGAGCTACACTCATTTGGGACTTGGAGAGGAGAGGAACAAGGGAGGAGCAACTATGAGCATCTTGATTAGCTATTTCATTCTATGTTTATATGCTTTCTATTTCATGCTTAATATCTCTCTTGATATGCCTGTTTAGGATAATCTTTTGTTGCTAACACTAACGTTTGTTTCTTGTGCTCTTGTGTGTGTTGCCATCAAACAGATTTTCTAATCCTTTTTGCAGAGCATCATTTGGTGAACCTGACGTGAATCCAAACACCAAAAAGATCAATTTTTTTTTTTTTTTAACCAATAACATGTTTGAATGTTGAAAATGTCACACAGGTTGCGATTTTGACACTGTTTTGGTGCGTTTGGCATTATTTTGGCGCTATTCCCCCTGTTTCAGTGTTTTTCCCTTCTCTGTCTTTCCCTTTCTTTTAGTGCGTTTGTGTTAAATAGTGCCTCTGTTCAAACGTAGACTAGCGCTATTGTAACAAAACGTTGTACAAATCACCTTGTAACCAAAAAAAAAAAAAAATTAGGCTTGTAGAAGCCCACCAAATAGGCGGATTTTACTAACTATTTTTCTCTTTTGTGCCGATTTAAATTAGATTAAAAAGTAGATTTTTATTTTTTACTAACTTGTTTTTTGAAGTTGGTTTTAAAAATGAATTCACTTTTTATTTTGGTTTAAAATTAACTTCACATTTCAAATTTGGGCTTTTGAAAAAGAATCACACATTTGTTTGGGGCTATTAAAAAGAATTTCATTGTTCAAAGGTAAAAAGAACCACAAACTTATACAAAAACAACTTTATTTTTTTTGCAAGTTAGAAAACAAACTTCGTTTTGGTGCTTAAAATCAACAAGGCAAATTTTATTTCTTGCATCAAGATAAAACTCACAATCCACACTTCCATTTTTGGTGCAAATAAAATTCACAATCAACTTGTCTCATTTTCAAAGCAATTTTACTTCATGCAAACGTGTTTTTCATTAAGTTGACCAGGATTTTCAAATTCTAGTTTACTCAAACAATTGCCTTTGAAAATTAAAAAGAACACCATGATTGTTGGAGCAACATCTCCAAATAGTTAGATCACATTGCAATGATAGATTAAAAAGAACAAGTGTTTTTCGTGCTTGGCACACTTGTGCAAAGAGTTGGTCGAGTGGTCCTACCTCTAACACACACTATCCTCTCCCTTGGCTCTCGTGGTCCTAGGTGCAAGAGAAAAGTGTTAGTAACGCTCAAATTTTATCTTTTTAAGAGAGGCCTGCCAAGGGATCGATACTCTTGGGAACGACCTCGAGCGGTAAATCCTTCGAGCCGCTATAGAAATCAGGTGAGAGCGAAAGCTGTAGCCTTGGGTATAGCTGTTCCTACAGTGTAACTGGCCGAAAGGACAAATGGGCCCCACCACCAGTTACAAGGCTCTTAAGTGAGTCACTGCAGAATGAACTTATGTCCAAAGCCATCGAACATGACTAAACACCTTTAAGTAGTAGCTCACCTGTTCTATTGATTGAGGATATTTGAGGTATAATTTAGTGCAAGAGCATAGATGGTTTTGCTCCCAAGATACTCACCATACATATTTCCTTGAGTAGAAACATAGCTTTTTGAAAAGTCACTTGTGGCTTGATAAAAGTGGTGACTCCCCCATCATAGGGATCATCTATTTGTTATGCTCGTGCAAGACTTAGTATATCACATCCTTACCTGCCACGACGGGATTCATAAGGTATGTAGTACCAAAGTCGAAGAAATATCAAGATGTGGGCTAAATTTATCACAACTGGCCATTTGACCTTAGGGATAAAAAGTGTTTGAAGTGTGTTCGTTTTACAGACCTAGTGCAAATTGAGCCGACTTCAGGCTTTGGAAATACACCTTAAAATACATCTAAAGGAAGGGTCAAAAACAAGTCCAAGAATTGGGTTGATCTAGACCCATACTCATTTGTGCCTTTGAGGCTACAATCTTGTGTTTGTGTGCTTGCTTTGTTTTCTTGTCAAAGAAAAATCAAAAAAATCAATCCCAAAAACAAAGTATTCATCCAACATCTGTCAACACAACCAAAAACATCAAAAACAAGGTACAAACAAACAAAGAATCAAAAATTTATGACCATTCTTCACATCTTGCGAAAGAAGAAGTGACATCAGAATATCACCTTGAAAAGGAGACCACTAAGCTCAAAGGCTTTGATCAAAAGGAGGAAATTCTTCTATCTCAATAGACAAATTTTTGTCTCACATAGAGTCTTTCTACATCGCATGCGTCTATACCTTCAAGGTAAAACAAACGAGTTTGATTCAGAATCATTGAACCGCAGAGCTTTTATGCAATATAGAGCTCTGAGTTATCACAAAAATCAAGGAGGAAAGATTAATCCCAACTTCTTCCCAAACATCTGTATCACCTACAACACAGCTCGAGAAATGCCACCAACGCCTGAAAGGGAAGCAGTAGAGTTTGTTCCATTTGTAACACACAGTTTTTATTGAAGTTGAAAAAATTTTCATCCATCATTTCATTCATACATCATCACTTCATCATCAATCCATCCCAAAACTCTCAAAACATTAAGAGGTTCTTGTCCCAAGATTCCTTTTTAGATATTGCTTGAAATCAAACACATCACATCACTTTTAGATTGTTTCTACATCTAGGATAAGCTCATCCTAAGAGACACATCTACGCAGGTTAAAACTAGTTCATGAGTGAATCCTCTCATTACTAGGTAGTTAAATCTGTAACACATCTCAGATTTCTCTACACCTTATCACATCCAAACTTATCAAACAAACAAGTAATTCAAAAAAGGAATTTCGGTTACATCTACCTTAAAGTGCTAGAGATCCCCATACAACATAAATCACCAACCATCAATCTTTCATTTCATCACCAACTCATCATCATCTTCAATCAACTTCAAAACAAACTTGCAAACAAAATGGCTCAAACCCGATCACGATCAAGGCAACGAGAAATAGAAATTGAGGAAGAAGAGGACAACCTCAATGAATTTCAAGAAGCACTTGGAGGAAATGTAAATGATGAAAACCCAAGTAGTCCCACTCCTTCAACAATCGAAAGGGTTCAGCATAACCCTCACTTTAACAGATTATTTGATGAAATTCTCAGGAGCAATGCGGATGCTCACTTCTTAAGACTTGCTCAAGAAGGAGCCAAACTCCCCTCAGACTTTGATCTTGCCCAATTAAGACAAGCATCAGAAAGACAAAGTCGCCATGAGGAGGAAAGGCGTAGAGATCCCATCAGATATAACATCCCTCGAGGTAACCCACCACCTCCTCCTCCAAATGAAATGGAGATGTTGCGGCAACAAGTCGAGAATCTCGCCCAACAACTTCATAGTGGTGTTAAGACCAATCAATTCTCACTTAACGACATCTGTCCCTATCCGTTTGATAGGAATCTTTATATGCCACCCTTTCCACGCGGGTTCGAAACACCAAAATTCGAAAAATATAGAGGAAAGGGAGATCCCCGCGATCATGTCCGAGAATTTCATTCCGCTTGTCTCGAAGTTGCATATGAAGACACATACTTAATGCGCCTTTTTCCCCAAAGCTTGGGAGGAACAACCACATCATGGTTTTCCCGACTACCAGGTGGCATTAGAACATTTGAGGAACTCATCCAGAAGTTCCTATCTCATTACTCTTATAATATTGAACGCGACATCACCATGGCTGATTTGTGCAATACCAAACAAAAACCAGGTGAACTATTCTCAGTATTCCTGCAACGATGGCGCCAAATGTCTAGCAGACGTTCTCTTCAGTTACCTGAACGAGAACTAGTGGAAATTTTCATTTCCAACTTAAACGAAGAAATGGAATTTCACCTGGATGTCAAAGATACCGATTCTTTTAACGATATGATCACCAAAGGTATAAAATGTGAAAGGGCACTCATCAAGAAAGGACTCATCAAAATCTTTAATGAACAAAAAGATGGTCCTCGCCCGTGCTTCAATAGTGATAAACCGAACTTCTGGAACAAGAATAAGAATATCGTCAACGATGGGGTTGTGGATGCTCGGACTGTCCAAAATGCACAACCTGTGGTTCGGTTTGCAGGACAAAATCCTCCACCTCAAAATAACACAAATGTTCCTCTTAATCAAGGTCGCATCACATCTCATGATGAACCAAGACCTCATCCACAAAAACAAAAATGCACATACACTCCCTTAGGGGAACCCATTGAAACAGTGATGCGACAACTCATTTCTCAGAATTTGATCACTCTACCTAAGTTATCAAATTACGAGCCTCAAGTCAAACCGGCATGGTGGAGAGATACTGAACATTGTGAGTTCCATCAAGGAAGAGGACATAAGACAAGTAATTGTCATCGATTGAAAGATCTCATTCAGGATCTTATTGACCGAGGAGAAATTGAAATTGAAGGACATGACCCAAAAACAACCAATAATGATCATCAAATGTTCAAGAATCCACTTCCATCGCAAGATCAAAGGGGTCCTTCGACGTCCAGTCGAGGTCCTGATACCACTGATTATACGCAAGCTGCGTATAATTACACTGTAAATCACCTGTATGATGCCAGTGAACAAATTGCAACTATCACCTTCAAAAATCCCACCTCAAATTGCAATGTTGTTACGCGTCGCGGCAAAGTTACCATCAAGGCAGCTCCACAAGGCACCACCTCCATCCCAAAGCAGTACAATCTTGTGGAACAATTAGACAAAACCCCTGCGCTTATATCCATCTTGGAGCTTTTGCGTCTGTCACCCTCTCATAAAACAATCTTGGATCAAGCACTCCAAGAGGCGTCAGTCCCTGCAAACCTGAACACGGACCAATTTCAAGCCATGGTTGGAAGTCTAAAGTCATCACCTTGTCTCACTTTTTCCGAAAGTGATAACTCTTCCTTCCAGCAACCTCATAACGCCTCACTCCACATTGAAGGCTTTGTCAACCAACACAGGATCAAGCGAGTCTTGATTGATAATGGAGCAGGCCTAAACATTTGCACACTACAGTTGGTCACAGCATTGGGCTATGCAGTAGAATCAGTGGATCCTCGCAAGAAGATCACCATCAAGGCCTATGATGATGCAGAGCGTTCATCCAAAGGAGCTGTGGTACTACCAATCCGAGTGGGCCCTGTGGTAAAGCACATCATCTGTCAGGTTCTGGACCTTCCTCTGCCATATAATCTATTATTAGGGAGACCTTGGATACATGCCATGCAAGCCGTTCCATCTACCTACCATCAATGTATCAAGTTCCCACATAACGGTGTAGAGATCACAATCCTGGGCGATGCAAATCCCTTTGCATTTTGCCATAATATCAGCCATCAACCAGAGATTACCGTTCCTAATAATAGAGAAGCCATTTCCTCCACATCATATATAAATCCCGCCTCTCTTGCCAGTTCAAACACCCCTATGCCCAAGCAAGAAAAGCTAAAGATGAAAGTAGCAGAGGAAGGTCCTGGAGAATATAACTTGAGTCAGCTCTTTTGTGTGGGACAAATGCCCACTTCTCCTAGAACACATGGTAAACCACAGCAGTTACTCCAAAAACCCATAGTCACGCCCGCATGTGCTTTGACACCTTTCGTCCTTGGAAAGAGTCAAGAGGAAGAAACCCAAGATGAGGACCTAGCGGACTGGATCTATAAAGATCCCATCACCACTGACAAACCGCAAGTTACACTTCCTACGGAACAATATGGCAAAGGCCTCCTCATTATGCAAAGAATGGGATATGATGGTCAGAGTGCTTTGGGATACTGCAAACAAGGACGACATGAACCTCTACTACCAGAATTCAAGCCCAAAGGTAATACAGGCCTTGGCTTTGAAAAAGAGATCCTTCCTAAACTCAGATTCAAAGGAAAACCCAGCAAACCATTTTGCCCACCTACTGCAAAGAGGATACCTTTCATAATCAAAGCACCATCAAGCACTATCCCCACTGCCCCCTCAAGGCTCACAACTCCACCATCACCAATGTCACTCATCCCATCAAACGAACCAGTAATCCTATCAGCAACACCATTTGTAGCAGCAACTATATTGGAACCCGCAGCAACATCTATGGCACCAGTAATTCCAGCAGAAGCCACTGAGTCACCATTACCGATACTTCCAGTGACAAATCCATTAAACCCCATCACAATTCCTGCAACACCGATCACTACAAGGATACATAAACCAATCACACCTGCCGTGTTTAACTCCAAAGACATCCCAGTATGGTATAGCAATCGGATGCTGGAGAGTGATTCAGAGACCGACTCACATGAGTGGGAATTCGATTCAGTGCAACTTAACACTTCAGATGAGGAAGACACATCACCACCTCCACCCCGCAAAGACATCCCTGTTTACGAAGAAGCACAGATAAAGACCACTTGGGTACCTGAGCTGGAAACATCTTCCACAGACCCTACGTCTCATCCTACGCCTGATTCTGACAGGGAGAGTACCATCAACGACCTTCACCACACTGTCTTAACCCTCACTGATACATCTCCCGCACTTAACTTAATCGATGAAGTAATGCCCATTATCCACCCTGAACTCATTGAATGGAACCAACCAAATCCCCCATGTCTTGACCTCTTCCAAAATGATGAGGCTATCATTGACTTTTTGGAATTAAGGGATAATCTACCAAGCGGGGATCACAAAGTTGGATTCGCCATTGAACTTAATAGCGCAGCATACTTCGGGGCGGATGCCAAACCCTTCAGCTGCAAAAATATAACATTAAAACATGGATCTTCTAGTGAAAACCACACTGTGGCACTGTTTGATCCAACAAAAGTAAAAAGAAAGAGCGTATCCAACGGTGAAAACCTCTCTGAGGCGCCTGAGGATGAAGGGTTTGACATTCTCCCTGCTAATACACAACAGGAACGATCAACGATCCTCATTGAGGAGACCAAAGAATACAATGTGGGGACTCCTGAAAACCCTCATATCATACATCTGGCATCTCTTCTCACTCCAGAGGAACAGCCTCAATTTATAGAGTTCTTCCAACAGCGTCAGATCAACTTTGCATGGTCATATGCAGACATGCCTGGGCTTGATCCTGATTTAGTCATGCATCATCTCACAGTAGCAAAAGGAGCCAAACCTGTCAAGCAAAAGCTTCGTAAGATGCATCCTCAGATTGTCGTGCTAGTCAAAACAGAACTCAAGAAACTCCTGGATGTTGGTTTCATTAGACCAATTGATTATGCAGAATGGATCTCCAACATTGTACCAGTTGGCAAACCAAAAGGGGGCATCCGCATTTGTACAGACTTCAGAGATCTGAATAAGGCATGTCCTAAGGATGACTTTCCCCTACCAAATATCGACATCATAGTGGATTTGACAGCAGGACATGCCATGCTTTCACTCATGGATGGCTTTTTAGGATACAATCAAATAAAGATCGCACCAGAGGACCAACATAAGACAGCCTTCACATGTCCATGGGGCACATACTGCTGGAATGTAATGCCTTTTGGTCTAAAGAATGCAGGAGCGACCTATCAAAGAGCAATGACCACCATCTTCCATGACATGATGCATACTATGATGGAAGATTATGTGGATGATTTACTAGCAAAATCACTTACTAGAGAAGGACATCTTCACATCTTAGATAAAATCTTTGATAGACTGGAACAATACCATGTTCGACTCAACCCAAAGAAATGTGTCTTCGGAGTGACCTCCGGGAAGCTTCTAGGATACATTGTCTCAAGCAAAGGTATTGAGGTCGATCCAGCAAAGGTTAAGGCAATCATGGACATGCCACCTCCAAGGAATATCAGTCAGCTAAGGACACTACAAGGACGGCTTCAATCTATCCGCAGATTCATTGCACAATTAGCCGATAAGTGTCACCCATTCACACACCTGCTACACAAGAACATCCGCTTTCAGTGGGATGACAGATGCCAGCAAGCATTTCAGTCACTCAAAGACTATCTCATGAATCCACCATTGTTGATGCCACCAGATCCAAGTAGACCATTATTGCTCTATATCTCAGCAACAAGTACAGCATTGGGTGTACTACTGGCACAACATAATGCAGAAGGAAAAGAGTGTGCTATTTACTACATCTCTTGCACACTGGTGGGCTATGAACTCAATTACACACCTATTGAGCGAGCTTGCCTAGCAGTAATCTTGGCAGCCACTAAACTGAGGCACTATCTGTTAACACACAAGGTACAACTCATTGCAAAGATTGATCCACTCAAGTATTTACTCAGCAAAGCAGCATTGACAGGTCGCTTGGCCAAATGGGTAATGATTCTAAGTGAATTTGACATTGAGTATGTGGACCGTAAAGCTATCAAAGGTCAAGTAATTGCAGATCAGTTGGCTGATGCACCTCTCATAGGCGATCATCCTCTCATTTCCAATTTTCCAGATGAAGAGATATTCATGATCACAACAGCACAACCATGGAAACTATATTTTGATGGTTCATACACTAGGCACGGCTCGGGGGCAGGCATTCTGTTTATCACACCTCAGGGTGATAGCATCCCGAAGTCTTACAGGCTCACATTTCCATGCACAAACAACATAGCAGAGTATGAGGCCTTGATCACAGGACTCAGGTTAGCCGTACAATGGAAATTAAAAGAATTGCAAGTATATGGCGATTCCCAACTAGTCATTCGACAAGCAACCGATGAATATCAGACCAAGGATGATAAACTCATGCCATACAAGCAAATGGTGGACACTCTAAAGACATCATTTACTACTATCACTTTTGAGCAGATACCAAGAGATCAGAATCGAGCTGCTGACGCTATGGCTACCATCGCATCTCTACTAGATCTTCCACAGAATTCAACACGCTACGAGTTCTTGGTAGAACAACTTTGGATCCCCGCTTATGATATCCCCGAATCTGAAATGATATGTTGCCTTGTTGGTTCTGAATCCCCATGGTACGGTGAGTTCTACACCTATCTCCGCGATCACACCCTTCCTCCCAACCAATCAAATAACCAACGTAAAACCTTCATTCGCCAAACTGCTCGATATACCATTATTGCCGAAACCCTATACCGACGCGGTCTTGATGGTACTCTCCTTCGATGTCTAGAACAAGGTGAGATAACAAAGGCTTTGGAAGAGGTACATGAAGGAATTTGCGGGACTCACTCAAGTGGTCCATCACTAGCCAAGAAGATCATGCGAGCTGGATACTATTGGCCCTCTATGGAAAAGGATTCCTACTACTTTGTCAGGAAATGCAAAAAATGTCAAGTTCATGGCGACCTAATACATGCACCAGCTCAAGAACTGCAACCAATCACAACACCATGGCCTTTTTGTCAATGGGGTCTTGATCTTGTGGGTAAAATCCATCCATCTTCATCCAATGGCCATAAATTCATTATTACCGCCACCGAATATTTCACCAAGTGGATCGAAGCTGTTCCACTTACCCAAGTCACCGGCAAGCAGATCGCCTCATTCATCCTCAATTACATCATCTGCCGGTATGGTGTACCCATGTCCATCGTCACAGATAACGGTCTTCCTTTCAAAAATCAGGATGTTCGTGAGCTTTGTGAGAAATTTCATATCCAACACCGCTTTTCCACTCCCTATTACCCACAAGGCAATGGTCAAGCCGAAGCATCCAATAAAAACATATTGAGGATCCTAAAGAAGACAGTCAATGATGCCGGCCGTGATTGGCATGTTCAATTGAATCCAGCATTATGGGCATATCGAACTAGCATTCGAACCCCTACAGGTGCAACTCCTTATTCATTGGTCTATGGTGCAGAAGCTATCTTGCCTATTGAGGTCGAGATACCATCCTTACGAGTTTCCTTGCATAATCTCATCGATGATGAAGCCTACAGAGTATCCCGTCTTCAGGACTTGGAGCTACTTGATGAGAAGCGACAAGCTGCATACAACCATCTCAAAGCCTATCAGCAGCGCATGAGTAGAAGCTACAATCACCGAGTCAGATCTCGTACATTTGAGGTAGGTGATCTTGTTCTTCGAGAAAATCCTCGCAACCAACCAAACAGAGAACATCAAGGCAAGTTTGAATCAAACTGGTTGGGCCCATATGTTGTCACTGCTGTATTCGGGTCCGGGGCATATCAGTTGGCTACATCAGAAGGAGAACCGCTCGCAGATCCAATCAACAGCATGCACCTCAAACGGTTTTACACATAAGCTGTACAGAGCATCAGGCTCCCCTGCCTATCAGAAAATACCAAAAAACATTCAGAAAAATGTCCTAAAGAAAATACAAAAACATTCAAAAAAGTAAAGAAAAATCATGCATCCAAACGGTGAACAACCACTCCGGTGGCACCTTGGGTAAGAACGATGGTGAAAACCTGGCAAACAGGCGCCACTCGTAAAGGCAATGGCTCCATTATCTTTCAGACTTGTGGCGATCACATCTACTTCATACATACATCCATCCATCCATCAACCATGGCTTGTTATTCCTCTGCAATTATGATAGTACTCCATACATCTTGCATCCCGCTTTTTCATAGTCATGTCTAAAACTGGGGGCAATGCCTTTAACCTATTGATGGAAGTGGATTCTACATTGTCTTATGATTCATTAAGTTCTTCATTCAAACAATCATCAAAAATCCAAAAACATTCAAAAATATCTCGCAAAAATACCAAAAACATTCAAAACAATTCAAAATCCAAAAACATCGACAAACCATTGAAAAATCCAACAAAAACACGACAATACATTGTACATACCCATCTGAGTAGATCCCAAACAAACATTGCGACATACTTAACAAAATGACCATTTATCAATCAAACCAATCAACATCAAACAATCAGAAACTGTCTTTAAACAAGGATGCATCCTTCCTTACAAAAACAAAGACAAGATGACATTTTCTTTGACAAGAAAATTCTGTTTACACTATCAAATACTTGGTTGATTTCTGGTCTAGTAATTTATATTAGGATCTTTCAGCATTGTTTTGTATCATTTGCGCATTATTTCCGATGAAGTTCTGGGGCATGTACTAATGGTGTCTACGTGGGAAGTTCACTAGGCTATGTGATCTTATGCCAAATGCAATCATAGATCACTACGGCTTGCTGACTACAGCGTATACCTCGACCATATGAGCATGAACCATTACCAAGGATCCATATTCTTTTATTCTTTATGTATATACTGTTTGTTTGCAGGTACAATGCTCATTCTTTGGTTCCTCCTCATCCAATTTGGATAAAGGTTTTTATTTCTTAGTACGGTATGCACTTGTCTCAGGATATGATCAGCCTAAGATCAAGGAGGACGATCCAAGTCATGCATGAACGGAGATAATCCTTGTCTATCCCGCAAGCAATACTCAGGTCAACTTGATCCATTATATCAAGTTGCTTGTATTAACTTGCTATATAAAAATCCATGTAAGAAATACTCTGGTCATCTTGAATCTTTATGTCAAGTTGCTTGTATTTTCTTACAACATTTTAAAGCTCAATGATGAAAAATAAAGCACCATGGATCGTCATTCCATCTCATTTGTATATATTGCATTTCGTTGCATTCCACCCATCCATACATTCATAATAGCTGCATATCATGCATACGTAGTCATAATAATGCATACTCTATTTTACTCATCTTCTTCCATAGGACTCGATCCTAGTCCTCCATATCTTCTATCTAACATCAAATCCCCCCTCACCCTCCCTATCTTGATCATCAACATCATCCTAATCCCTTCATCGCTTCCCATCCTCACTCATCCACAAAATTAAGCCAGTTACTCTATCTACACAGATACATCGACTCCCACACACCTAGACTATCAACAGATACTCTGATCAAGTATCTTCGGGTCTCAACAGGTAATCGATTATGGTAATCCTAGACTACATCAGGCATTTATCACAATGACCTAGTCTCAACGGGACTGCCATGATTCCCCACAACCATCCATCTCACACACACACACTATCAATTGATCAACCAATCAAACACAATCCAATGGACAATTACATCAATTGTCTACGTCTCAACGAGTATTTTGCTTCATATACCTTGACTTCATCGGGCAATTACATCAATTGTCTAAGTCACCATCAGGTCACTTTGATTCACTTACTCAGACTTTATCATGTCCAAGTGACCAACTGACATCAACTGTCACGCTTTGACTTGACCGGGGCAATTAAACCGATTGCACCAGATTGTCCAACCAATTTTGATCAATTGTATAGCATCAATCCAAACCCCACACTACATCTGCTATGTATCTCTTGCATGACCTCAGGGTACCCACTGGCTTGTTGTTTCTTCATATTCACTCCATTTTCTCCCATTCTTTCATCATTAGTTCTAATTTCTTCTATTCTACCTCCCCTCCACTTTGCATTCTTTTTCGAGAGATCGCCCGATTTTTCAAAACAAAATTTGGCCCATCTCTCGCGGGGGCATACCACCCATTAAATTTACATTTTATGGGGCATTTCTTCACACCTATTTTTCTTTCTTTGAAACGACGCGATAAACCGCACCGTCTCAAAGAGGGGCAAATGTAGTCACATAAATCTGTCCACTTAATTAAATGAATACTTAGTATTTATTTGATTATTTAACCATCAATTAATAATTAATTAAATTAATATTTAATTAATTCATCTTAACCCTATTCTCCTATTAATTAAATAAATTATTCAATTTATTTGATTTAATTCACTTAACCAAATTCAGACCATTAATTAAATAAATAAATCATATTTATTTAATTAAATCTTCTCTCACATTTAAATAAATTAATATTTATTTAAAACCCCCAAAATCCCACCTCTCACATTTAAATAAATAAATCATTTATTTAAAATCACCTTTATCCTCCACCCACTTGCATTTTCCTACAAATACAAGTTGCACAATTATTTTAAATAAATAATTTATTTAAAATCACCTTTATCCTCCACCCACTTGTATTTTCCTACAAAAGCAAGTTGCACAACTATTTTAAATAAATTATTTATTTAAAATCTTATTTATCCTCACCCACTTGAAACCTTTAATGGTTTCCCTTAAAGTAGTCAAACTTGATGGCTTTAAAGTCTTCAAACTTGATGGCTTCCTTCTATAGTCTTCTTAAGACTTTAATGGTTTTCCTTAAAGTCTTCAAGCCTTTAATGGTTTCCCTCAAAGTCTTCAAGCATTTTAAATGCTTTATCTTCTTTTTCTCATTTAAATAAATTAATATTTATTTAAATATTTATCCAAATTCAACTTACACCATTTAATTGAAATAAATGATTTTATTTTAATTGAAAATACCAAAATTTCTCCCACTTGCATTTTCCTACAAAATCCACTTGTATGCCTAAACCCCTTCTAGATTCTTCTAACCCCTTCCTAATTAGCCTAATCCATCCCCTAAATATTGTCACATTCCTAAGCAAATTGGAGTCACTTCTCAAAGACTCCAAAGTCTTTGAAAAGCAATTAATGCTTTGTGTGTTCAACAAATTAACCCTCAAAGTCTTGGATAACCTTTGAAAGCTTTCAACCTTCAACCACTTAATCCCCAAAGTCCCCAATAACCATTAATGGTTAATTCAACCCTCCCACATGGTTAAAACATTTGTTTTGACTCAACCTCTACCCAACCCAAAGGTCTCATCAAGCCATTAATGCTTTGACCATGATTATCTCTTAAAAATTTGCACAAAGGTTTATCCTTGGATTAACTCTTAATCCAATGGGTAATCTTAATTTAGACTTGACCCTTACCTTCTAGATAACCATGAGGTCTTCTCAGGCCTTTAATGCCTCCAACCTCTTCTCTCAACCCAATCCTATGTTGACACTTGTCACCATTTTATTGGTGCCAATTGTGCACATGGATCCCCAACTTTCAAACTTGGCCCTTGATTAAACCATTCAATCTTAACCCTTCATTTCCCCATTTCTTCTATAAATAGAACCCTTCTCCTCAAGCAAAGAGGAAGCATTTTTAGAGTATTGTTGTTATACTGGCATTGGCATAGAGCTTTTTCATAGCATCACTATCTACTCTTGCATAGTATTTGCTTATCATATTCAACCATCTTGAATCTCCATATGGCATCCATGGCTAGTGCTAAAAGCTGAGAGCTACACTCATTTGGGACTTGGAGAGGAGAGGAACAAGGGAGGAGCAACTATGAGCATCTTGATTAGCTATTTCATTCTATGTTTATATGCTTTCTATTTCATGCTTAATATCTCTCTTGATATGCCTGTTTAGGATAATCTTTTGTTGCTAACACTAACGTTTGTTTCTTGTGCTCTTGTGTGTGTTGCCATCAAACAGATTTTCTAATCCTTTTTGCAGAGCATCAGAAGTAATCCAACTTCTCACCATCAACCGAGGGTAAATTAGCATGTTTTTCAATCTATTACCATACCCCCAAAAGGTTTCTTTTCAGTTAGATGAATAATCTCCTACCGATGGAGTGATACTCTATTCTACCGGTGAAGGAATAGCTTCATTAACATTCTGATCTGACTTTCTAATCCATTATTTTGAGAATTCTTGCTTTACCTCTTCAACCTTCTCTTTAACTTTCAAACTGGGTCCTTTGTTATTTGCCAGTGATGCCTTACTTCTACAAAATTTTGCAATATGTCCAATCTTGTTACAAGCATAACAAGTCACATTGTTTTTCTGAATAGCTTTTCCATATCCTATGCCGGTATGTGTTCTGCATTGATTAGATAAGTGTCCAAATCTTCCACAAACATAACATCCTACATTCATTCTGCAATTTTCTGAGTTAAGACCAATTACGTTGCATTTAGAACATTGCCGATGGGTGCATTATTGTTCTGATAGTTTCTAGATCTACATTGATTTTCTCTATGACCATACTTGTTACAGTTAAAGCATTTCCCACTGAATTTGTAAGCATTAGGTTGTATTACCGGTTTATTGTGATCATGATTGTTTGCAGTACCAGAGCTTTCACCAACTTCAAAGCCAAGGCCATTTGTATCTCCATCAGGTTTCTGATTTTTCAGCATGTTATCAAGTTCCTCTGAACTTTTCTTGAATTTCTCTTTGTGTTGATTTGCAACAGCCAACCCATTTTCCAAGATTCCCTTTTGTCTCATGAGTTCAGTTCTGTCATTTTGTGTATGCAACAAATCTATCTTCAACATATCATTTTCATGATTGAGTCTTGTGTTTTCATTTCCAACATCATTTAGTCTTCTAACCAAGTCATCTTCATTCTTCTTTCTATCTTCAATGTCTTTACAAAACCTCATACTCATATCTTGCATCTCATTCATCATATTGTTGTTTTCTTGTCTCAATTTGTTCACAAGGTAATTAAGAGTTTCTTTTTCACCATCATCACTTTGCATCTTTTCAAAAAGTTCTATTCTTTTGTTCCTAGCAATAGTGAGATTTTCTTGAAGTCCTTGAATGATTTCTGGTGCAGTCTTCAGATCATCTTCAAGTTTCATATTCTTTAACTTTTCTACATCATAATCTGAAAGAGTTGTTTCCAATTGCTTTCTCAAGTTTTCCATCTCTACCGGTGTTAGAATCTTCCTCAAGCTGTTAAGCTTTTGAAAATAGAGGACTAGACTCAGATACCAATTGTTAAGATTCCCAAAGATACTGGAGGGGGGGGGGGTGAATCAGTATCTAACAGGTTAATGAATTTTCTGAACTTATTAAGTAAATTGCATTCCAAAACAGTGTACCAGTAAGCAAGAATTGATGTAGTAAATAAGAATAGTAAACACAACATAGAAAGCACACCATAACACAATATTTTTGGTGAGGAAACCCGGTGTGGGAAAAACCTCGGTTGGATTTGTGACCCACAATATTCGCTCACTAGCGCATAAGTGAATATTACTTACAAAACATGGTGCCTGCACATGCAGGAAGGCTCATTGCCTAGAGCTCACTGCTCAAATACAAAAGGAAGTCTCACTGACTTACAAAAGTGGATTATGTAAATCCAAAGTGATGTATTGCTACAAAAAGCATCTGCTATGCCAGATTCAGTACCGATTTAAGTTCTTGCAATAATCATAAACCTTACATCAATATTCGCTCCTCATATTCATGTCCTTATTGCATCTAATAAAATGATCCTACAAGATCTCATACTTATATGAGTCTTATTGCAATATGCCATGTCGGCTTACAAAAAGATATTACAATTAAATACATTAAGCAATAAACAAAATCGTGTCGGCTTAGGATGTCGGTAAACATCTTGGTCGCTGTTGGTGGACTATCTATTGGTGTAGAGTCTACCGGTGCCGGTGCCTGCCGATGTCATAAGATTGCAAGGTTTCCATCAATGACAATACCTTCAATCACCTACAATTTATCATTGGAGTGTGCATTTGCCAACAACAACTTCATCCCACATTTATATCTCAACTTATAATTATTTCTTTGTCACTTTTACACTTAGTCTTAAATCGCATAATTCAACCTATTGCATTCTAAAAGAGGGGTTACTTTCACTTTCTAAATTCATTGTCAATTCACTTAGCATTCAAACTAGTGAGATTGGATCTAGTGAATTCTCCCCCCTCTTTTAAATGTAATGTGTGTGAGAGGTTGAAGAGAATCTTTTGTGAAACTTTCACTCCTTTCCTTGAGGAGAGAAAAACTTTCCTCTTGAATTCTCCATCACCCTTTTTCACCGCATTACATTTTGGTGAACCTGACGTCTTACATGCTTGACATTTCAAATAATTGCATATTTTTCATTTACAAGTTTAATTTTATTGCAAATTTATAAAACTTAGTGGTTAATTCAATCAAAACCCTAGTTTTCAAAAAATGGAATTGAACTTATCTTGTACAAATTTCTATCTATTGTTTTAGATCTAAAAATTGCATTGATTGTCACATTCAATTTCATAATTATCTTGTTTAAATTGCAAATCAAATTTATAAAATTAAGTGGTTAATTATCGAAACCCTAATTTAAAAAAAAATCGATTTGAACTTGTGCAAAACTTGAATTTACATTTAATTTTCAGATTTAGGAAAAAATTTTAGATTTGTCTTCTTGCCTAAAATTCAAAGTTTCAATTTCCCTCTCTTTTTCAAAATTCAAAATTTTAAAATTCAGTGGTTAGGTCCTAAAACTCTAATTTTCAAAATTAATTGGATTTTGTGCAAATTTCATTCAATTTCAATCAATTTTAGTTTTCTAAACATTCTTCAAGGTGGCCCTATCCATTAGGTTTGACCTCTTTCAAATTTGCAATTCAACTTCTTGTCTTTTTCAAAACCCTATCAGGGTATTTTCACATTCAAACCTCAATTTCGCTTATCTGAACTTCTTAAAATGAACCAATTTTTTGGGGTTAGCTCTAAAATCATCGTACCTTTCATCCCTGAAAATTTTCAAAAAAGTAGCGAGGACCGTGTGCACTTTGAACACAGTCCCTGGCTTTTTTCCCAAAATTTTGAGAGACTGTTATGACTATATTGAATTGCTTAAATCTAGAAAATCGGTTGATTTTCTTGAAAATTTCTCTCTCTAAAATAAAAATACTTCCCAATTTCAATATCACAACTTTCAAGGAAAAATTTGAAATTAAGTGGTTAATTCTAGTCTACCCTAAGTTTAAAAATTCAAATTTTAACAAAATACATTTTGAAATTAAGTGGTTAATTCTAGTCTACCCTAAGTTTAAAAATTCAAATTTTAACAAAATGCATTTTGAAATTAAGTGGTATTAAATTGGCCTTAATTTTAAATCTCAATTTCTTAAATTATTTTGGAAATTGTGCCATTTCTCCTTTCAACAAAGTTCAAATTGTGTAATCATAATTTCCTTGAATTTCACATTATTCAATTTTGCAAACTTTGTTCCTAAAATTCAAAATTCAAATTTCTCCTCTATAGCATGAGTTTTACCATTATTATTCCTACCTCTACTATCCCCGTTAGATGAAACATTAGAATTAGGGCTTCTCAAGCTTTAATTCCCGAGGAGATGGAGCCTAATTTGGATGACTTCTTTAATGAAGATAATGATAATTCTTCTCATCCTAATAAAATCCCTATCTACCCAATTGATGATTCTAATGATGAAGAAGAAGATTTGACTATAGTTTCTGTAGTCACACAAATCTATCCAGCTTAATTAAATAAATATTCGCTATTTATTTGATTAAAAATCCACTAGACATCAATTAATTAAATTAATATTTAATTAATTCATTAAACCAAATTCCAATCAATTAAATAAATGAAATCTATTTATTTAATTAAATCCCCCTATTCTTCTTTTAAATAAATTAAATAAAAACATTTATTTAAATCATTATCCCCTCCCACTTGCATTTTCCTACTGTAGACGTATAAAAATGACCATATTCCTAAATGAATATTTTATGTTCATTTCTCTATTTGATTAAATCCAATTTAATTAAATTATCCACATTCCTCTATTTAATTAAGTAAATTACTCAATTTATTTAAATTAAATTCACTATATCCATTTAATGAATAAATCATTTTATTCAATTAAATTCCCCCTATCCACTTTTAATTAAATTCAAATTTAATTAAATAGTTATCCCAAATTGAATAAATCAAATCTATTTAATTACAACCAAATTGAATTAAATTACTTTATTTCAATTAAATCCTATTATCCCTTCATCCACTTGCAAAATCCCAAACCCCTTTCTAATCCCTTCTAGAATCTTCTAATCGCTTCTAATTAACCTAACCCATCCTCTAAACTTTGTCACATCCCTAAGCAAAGGGAAGTCACTTCTCAAGACCCTTAAAGTCTTTGATAACCATTAAAGGTTTTCAACCTTCAACCACCAAAACCCTTAAAGTCTTTGAAAACCATTGAAGGCTTCCAACCTTCAACCACTTAATCCCCAAAGTCTCCAATAACCATTAATGGTTAATTCAAACCCTCCCACATGGTTAAAACATTTGTTTTGACTCAACCTCTATCCAACCCAAGGGTCTCATCAGGCCATTAATGCTTTGACCATGATTATCTCTTAATCATTTGCACAAAGGTTTATCCTTGGGTTAACTCCTAATCCAGTGGGTAAGCCTAACTTAGACTTGACCCTTAGCCTTTAGATAACCATGAGGTCTTCTCAGGCCTTTAATGCCTCCAACCTCTTCTCTCAACCCAACCCTATGTTGACATTTGTCACCATTTCATTGGTGCCAATTGTGCACATGGATCCCCAACTTTCAAACCTGGCCCTTGATTAAACCTTTCAATCTTGACCATCCATTGCCCTGTTTATGCTATAAATAGAGCTCTCATTCCTCCATTTTTAACAATCATCTTTCAAATTTGAAGCATTACACTTATGCTCAAATTCTTTCAAGCTTTCTCATTTCATATATGCTCCTCATTTAGCCTCTTTTAGATTAGAAATTAGTCTAAATATTCATGCTTAAAATAATTTCTTTATCATTTAGCTCAATCATAGACTAATATATCATGTTAGGATAGTATTTATACTAATCTTGTCATCTTATCATCTAGTGTATTACATTTTAGAATCATACATAGCTTAATCTCCATTTCATACTAAAATCTATCAAAGCATCTCTTGTTCTCATATTTGCCATCCCTAAACCATTTTGCTCAGTGATCTGAGAGCAAAAACATTGGTTTGAGGGACATTGTGAGATAGAGAACCATGGGACCCTCCTTGGGAAGCTGAGTAACACTACGTTACTCCATAGCTTGCATCAAGAAGTCCTCTGTGTGTGTGTGGACTAGTATTATCACATATTTTCACATATTGAGTTTTATCAGCCCACTTTTCCCACATACATTTCTGGCGCTCACCGTGGGGCTAGACCCCATATATCAAATCGGTTTTTGAATTTAACCACTTTTGCAGGTCCGCGGGAAAAATGAATTAGCACGTTAAGTTGACTGTTTAGCGCATCCAGTAAACAGAGTAGCGCATCCAATCCATTGTTCAGCGCGTGGAGACCATCATCTAGCGCGTGCAGTTCAAACATTAGCGCATGACCTCCGTTAAGTTTTTCCTGTAGGCCTCAACGCGGAAACAAAATAGAGTAGCGCATCCGGTTAACAGCCTAGCGCATCTAGTCCACTGTTTAGCGCGTGGAGTCTATCATCCAGCGCGTGAAGTCAATCTTTTAGCGCATCAAAACACTAATATTTTCCTATAGGTATCAACGCGGGAGAAAAATAGAATAACGCATAAGGAAAATAGCTTAGCGCATTGGGGGCACATAATAGCACGTAGGGGCTTTTTCTTAGCACATAGACATCATTTCTTAGCGCATAGAGTTGGCAGAGCCAAAAATTTATGACAGAGTCAAAAATTAGGCTTGTGGGAAACATAATATATATGGAATATAACATTTAAGTATAAGAAAGAGAAAAGAGAAGAGTTCTTATACTTTAAGTTATATTCCATATATACTTTCAGGATGTTTGAGAGGGGTTTCAGACCTCTAGGAGTTATAATGCAAAATCTAGTTTTTGGAAGATCTTCCAAATTTCAGACTTAGTCAAATTTCAGGGCATTTCAGGATCACGATTGTAAAATTTGTAACCAAGATCAGAATTTAGGCTTGTGTAAGCCCACACTAACACTTGATCACTGACTGTGTGCAGGTTCTAATATTTTTTGTGCAGGGGAAGGAGCAAGTTTAGAGGCTTTAAGTTTCTTTTTTTACTTTCTTTCAACAAAAGTTGGTTAAAAAGAACTCACTCTCCATTTTTGCACAAATTAAAATAAACCTCACCATTTCATTTGGATGCATAAAATGAACTTCATGCCTTCCTTTTTGGTGTTTTAAAAGAAAATTCATCTTTCTTTATTGCATGGTAAAAAGAACAACAAACTTCATATTTGCTTTCTTGCAAGTTAGGAAAAACACTTCATTTTGGAAGCTGTAAAAAGCACCAACAATCTTTACTTTGGCAAAAGTTTTAAAAAGAACCTCACCATCCTTTGGTGTTTAAAAGGATTCACTTCATTTTGCAAAGTAAAAGAACCTCATCTTCATTTTGTGCAAGGCAAAGAGGGAAAGTTTTCCCCTATCGACTTTAATTTTGTTGACCAAAAATCACGATTTACTTTTGTTGACCAGGCTTGTTTTACAAAAGTTTTGGAAATACACACTTTGCTATGAAAGGTTAAAAAGGAACACCATGCTTTTTGGAGCAACATCTCTAAATAGAAGTTAGCAAATCATTGTCTTGGAGGCTAAAAAGAACAAATTGATTGCCTTGTCTCGAAAGTGGAAGGTATATGCTCTCCCCATAATTGGGTGACCAAAAAGCCAAGCCACTCTTAAGCTTTCTGTACTTCAAGCATTTAAATCCTTTAGCAGGCCTGCCTTCCCGAGGGGTTGAAAAACTCTTAAAGCCATTCTTTGGCCGGTGTGAAGGGAACGACCTAAGTGGGGAACGACTTTGAAGCCAAGTGTTCCAACCCACTATAATCAAAAGTGGAGGGTGACGAAAGTCCCTTTCAACGGTTACGCGCAGCGATTAGCCTTCCCCCAGTATCTTTACGATACGTAAAGCCTTTGTTCTAAAGGTTGGGAAGCCTCCTGAGGGAGTTTATCACTGACGGCCGAAGCCTGATTATGAACCTTAGAAATAGAAACCTTGAACCGAGTCAGTCGCCAAACATTGGCAATATCATAGTGCAAGGGTGGGGAAGAATCCGCCCCCAAGATTACTCACCATATATCTCCCAAGATAACTACTCAATTGTGAAGCAATTCACTTTGAGTTAATTTTTGGCAAAAGGCAAAAAAATAGGTGCCCTCTAGGGGGTGACAAGGTTGTTTGAGCTGACGGAGTATCGAGACTAGTGGGCTATGATATTGTCAATGACCTTTGAATAAAGAGTCTATCTGATGTGTCTTTTGTTGTAAATCAAACCAGTGATAACATCGAGGATTTGAACACATCCTCAAAAGAATATACACTCAATGTATAGCATTAGGATGATCATTGTCTTCATGTGTGCTATGTATTCTTGTCACAAATGTTAAAATATCTTGCAAAGTATCCAACAATCAAACTCAAAAGTCAGTTCAAACAAGGAAAAATCATAAAGTGGAGAAGATTTCCATATCCAACAAAACATCTTTGAGATGGCTAGCAACATTTCAACTATCTTTAGGAAAGACTTTGATCCAACAAGATTAGGGGAATACCAAACCAAGTAATCCTTTCTAGAAAAAGTTTTCAAACTTCTTGAGTATCCTTTCAGGTCCAATATCAAATGGGGTCACAAGAAATCAAATCAAAACACCAGAGAAATCATTTCCAAATCAAACAAGTCAGTCTTAGAACAAAAGTTGTCAAATCCAAAACTAGCTAAAGATAAGACTTTATCCTATCAAAATCAGGTATTATCATCACCTTGATCAAAAGGTCCATCATCTAAAGGATTCTATCAAACAACATACCAAGTTTAAACCTTAAGTTGTCAAATCAAGTTTCTATATCGGGAGACTTTATCCATATCATTTGACACACTTTGTCGTGAGGGGGCATCTAAACCTTTATTTGATAAAAGTGGACTTAAGTTTCCAAATGAAGTATCTCAATCCAAACATCGAAGGAAACCATTGATCATTCATGTATGGCCACTCCTCATATTTTGAGATGAACAAGTCTTCATCACAAAACTAAGTTAAAGAAGAGACAACCTAGTCCTAGGACCCTTATCAATAGGAGTAAATTTCTCTACATCAAACTATCAAAAACATCAACTTTTATCATTCGTATGACCATTCATCATCAAACCGAGAAAAAGGAAACTCAGTCAAAGGAAATGAGTCCTAGCCTAAATCAAGATCACAATATCATGGCTCTCCAATCCGATCCCATCTTCGATCAAGATCCCACCTGTCAAGAATCTTATGATGATCCCCTAAAATTTTGGTATTCCATCCACAATGACCCTCTTTCATCTCAAGAGCAGAGTCCCATTCAACATCCATCTCTTAAGCAAAATCATGATATTCCTTCCATATCCTCCACTATTCTAATTCACAATCAAGAGAAAAGCACAAACTCAAATGATCCTACTCCAAGTCAAGATCAAGATCAAGTAATCTCTTCATCCTCCAAATCTATCTTAGGTCCTTTCATTCCAAAGTCAATCTCTTCATCCTCCAAATCTATCTTAGGTCCTTTCAATCCAAAGTCAAACTCTTCTTCTTCTAAATCTATCTTAGGTCCTTTCATTCCACAATCAAACTCTCCATCCCTTTCATCCATCTTGGGTCCTTACTTCCCTCCATCCACAAATCCATCACCTCAAATGATCCATAAGAAAGATCAACGAGGAGCACATCTTTGAAATTATTTCAACCCTCTATCTAAACATCTTTCCAAAACTATTCTTCTATCATTTCCTCTATCTATTTTGGGTCTTTCTGTCCCAAAATTCAATTTTCCTCCATCTCTTCATCACTTCTCAAGTACCAACACTCATCCTGAAAACATTTCTATCTATCCTTGCACAAATCTTCAAACATTTTATCTATTATCCAACACCTCTTTTCTATCCTTCCATCCCTTTGATTCAATCCTTCGCATAAAATCTTTCATCTATGAAATAGGAATTTGTGTCATTTTGTCACATACTTGCCCATGCTCGAATCTAATGTTCAGTCCTTTTCCTAGATATCTATTCATGAAACGCTTTAGAATCCGAGGTTGTTCCTCTTTAACATTTTCTTTTGGTTGGGATATACACTCAATCCAGAAAAGAACCACTTATCGTATCTTGGTACTGACATCTTTTGATTACTATATCTCATACACTTAATCGATTTCTCTAAATCATCGTGATTTCTTAAATTGAAGACATGGCTAGTGAAAAATCTAAAATCTTGCTTCAGTGCCACTGTAATTATCACACCCATGTAAGTTTCATCACTTACAAGCCAATGCAAGAAAAATAAAGAGAAAAAAAGAAATATCAAAAGCATGAGCAAGAAAATGAATATCAAGAAAAGCAAAATGCAATGAAATGCAATATCAAAATGATTGGCTATGGGAACATGCAAGTAACTCCATCGGGGCTATGGACGCCTGGCTGGCAATGGAGCAATATTTGTGAGATTACAGCGATAACCTCGCCGGGGCTATGGACGCTCGCTGGCAGCGAGGCTCTATCCAGGATGCTTTTGAAGTTAAGGTAACTCATGTAGCTAGCCATGTTGGATTCTGAAGATTACAATGATCATATGAGCCAGAATGAACCCACTTGCACACACATGGGTAATCAAAGAACTAAGTACCTTGATCCAGTTTGGGATTCTTCTTCCCTTTTGAGTCTGCTTCCTAGTTGCTAGAAATGTTCAGTTGAATTTTCCAGAGGTTCTAAGTGTGGGTTGGGTCTCTATCTTTGAAAAGTTCGAGAACACTTATTCAGATGGTGCTAAATACTATGACAATCTTACATATCACCTTTTTGCAAATAGAAACCTCTATGCTTGGGGGCAAAGTTCATCTACTCTATTCTTCCTACCATATCTCCCAAATCCTCTAATCCATATCCCTTATCCTATATATTCATTTCTTCTATCCTCCAATTCTTTCTACAATCTTGCTTCACTCTAATCCATATCTATCTATCCTATCTATTCATTGCTTCCGTCATCCAGTGCTATCTATACCCTATCTCTATCCATATCCCCTTTTTCATTCTTGATCTTGATCAAAACTATGGACAACAAATCTATTTCCACCTCAATGGTTCAGTCATTCATTCATCCATTCCTCGTCTTGATATACATTGGGGCAACCAAATACATCTTTCTTCTAATCCAAAAACTCAAAAAATCAAAATATCCCAAAACTCAAAAAAAATCAAAATATCCAAAAACTCAAAAAAATCAAAATATCCAAAAACTAAAAATCGACAAAAATAAAAAAAATCAAAACAAAAAAAATCAAAGCATGAACACATGGACCATCCATCAAATCAGATCAACAACAGGAAAACTCTCAAAGTCTGCAATGAAACTTATCACATGTCTTGTTAATCAATTCATTACTCGAAATCAACATCAACATCAAACATGTCTTATACAGGGATAGGTACACTCGAAACCAGACAGATCGGTCTTATACGGGGTACTCACTCTTTGAAACTAGACATTTCTATCAATCATCAAGTCTTGATAATCAATCCATCCATCAAACATCATTTTTCATCAAAGCAGAGTGACAAACAAACCATTAAAACTATTTCTCGAGCTAAATTTGTGCTAAAACAAAAGTTGTTAGAATCCTAAACAAATCGCACGATAAAAGATGTCTCTCTTATCATAATCCGGAGACCTCATCATCAGTATCAACAGAATCCTTTACCATCTTACGGATTTTTATCTCAAAAACACTTGTTTAAAATTTTCAAATTGTCAAATCCAGTTTCCAGATCAGGAGGCTTTTATCCATATCATTTGATACACTTTGTCGTGAAGGGGCATCTAAACCTTCACTTTGATAGAGTAAGATTTGAAATTTTCAAAAACAAGAATCAACTGAATCCAAACCAATCAAAGGAATCCATTGATCACTCATGCATGACTAATCCCCTTATTCTGAGAAGAAAGAACTTTTATCGTAACATCACGTTGAAGAAACAACAACCTAGTTTTTCCAAATTCATCAAGAGAAATAAGTTTTTATACATCAATCATCAACCAAATCATAACAATGACATCAATCAGTATGACTGTTGGATTTTATTCTAGTTAGCCTTATCTTTATCAATTGATGGTAGTACAGGGTTCACAAATCATATTGTACATATCATATCCACCCATCTGAGGCATCACTAGAAATTCACAAATGGTTATCAATCTTGGACATACTTAGTGTAGTCACTGTCCTTGGTTTATCTGAAACAATTATCCAAATAATATCCCACCATGGCTTGGTGATCAGTATACATATCCATATCAAAGTAGTATCAACGACAAGGGGCAAAATCTTGACCTCGCTTGGGGCATTTCGCCTTCAAGATTTTCAACATCAGACCAAAAACGTAGCAAGACAACAAGGATCAAAACAACCAACAAATGACAAATGACAATGCAAGAAGGCTAAACATCACGAACTTGAACTGATTTCAACTGAACAAAGATCTATTTTGCAAGATGTTTTAATTGACAAGAATACATTTCCAATAGCATGCATGATTACTTATGGTTGTTAATTTTTGCTTATCATATCTCCTAAGTGACTCAAGGATGTCTTACGACTAGAGAAGCAAGGAAGGAATGTGATGTTATTTGTCTTCTATCTGTGAGTGAAGTCTTTTACCATGCAAATTTGTCCTATGAAGAAATTAGGTGGCATATCACTGAGGACATTTCGGATTTGTATGGGACAAAGGTTAACTCTTGTATGTTTACGCAATACGCACTCAAGTCGTCCTGGTTCAATTATACCTTGACGCTTGTGCTATCTTGCAAAATCAAATATCATGTAAATTTTACTCAGGTCATTATGGTTCAATTATACCATTATGCTTGTATAAATTTTCAACATATCCTAAACAAATCAATGCTCAATGATGATATCTACAAAGAAAGCAAACAAATGGCTATATCGGATGGCAAATGCAGAATGAGGATGCTACCAAAAACATAGTTGCATATCATTTTACACATAGTTACATATCATTTTACAATTAGTTGCATATCATTTTACAATTAGTTGCATATCATATCATACATCTCATTTTCAAAATATCATTCATCATTCATCATTGCATCCCTTGCATGCATATCTATCACATCATCATGGAATCTTTCTTCCCTTTCATATCTCTATCATTCTTCTAAACTATCTTCATCATTCTTCCACACTATCTTCTATCATTCTTCTAAACTATCTCTATCATTCTTCTAAACTATCTTCATCATTCTTCCAAACTATCTTCTATCATTCTTCCAACCTATCTTCTATCATTCTTCTAAACTATCTTTATCATTCTTCCAACCTATCTTCTATCATGTCTTATATAGGATATATCGTTCTTGAAACTAGATGTTTTGATCAGCTCTTATACAGGATATATCGTTCCTGAAACCAGATTTTTTTATCAGCTCTTATACATGATATATAGTTCTTGAAACTAGGCGTTTTGATCGGTCTTATACAGGATATATCTCTTGAAACCAGACACTCGATCATCCATGTCTTATACAGGCGGTGTCATTCCTAAAACCAGACACTCGATCATCCATGTCTTATACAGGCAATATCATTCTTGAAACCAGACGCTCAATCATCCATATCTTATACAGGCGATATCATTCCTGAAACCAGACGCTCGATCATCCATGTCTTATACAGGAGGTGTCATACCTGAAATCAATCTTAATCTCAATCCAATCAATCTAATCAATCTTATCAAACCCATGCATGCCATCACTATCTACTCTTCTATCTTTCAAACAACATTCTTCTTCTTTTGAGAGATCATTCATGCTTTGTGTGCACAAATGATCTCCCGAGGGGGCATTATCATATCAAATCTCAACATCAAATCTAATATCAGTTTCCACATCAAAACAAAGATATCAAAATCAAACTCACATCAACAACATGAAACAATTTGCTCATCTACATCAAAGTTCAAAATCCTATCATTTCATATCAACTTGTAAAACAACTCAAGTTATCAAAAACCATATCAAAACTTGTAAAACAACTCAAGTCTCCACAATCACATAAACTTGTAAAACAACTTAAGTTTCCCACCCATATCAGCTTGTAAAACAACTCAAGTTTCCAACCCATATCGGCTTGTAACACAACTCAGGCTTTCACACACATTGAACTTGAAAACAGACCACGCAAATAAATCATATTCTGATCAATACAACAGATTGATATCTATACATAACTTGGAAATTCGCAAATCAAAACAAGTTATACCAACACTCATATTGGATAAATCCATCACATCACGACAGGCAAAGCACAACAAATTTTTAAATATGGTATCACACATCACATTAAATCTGGGGCACAACTGGCAAATCAAAAGAGCGACACAAAAATTGCATTTGATCATAAATCATGATAAAACATCATTTTCTTTGAAATAACATGTGCACACACGTCACTTCAAAGTGGGGCAAAATGTAGACGTATAAAAATGACCATATTCCTAAATGAATATTTTATGTTCATTTCTCTATTTGATTAAATCCAATTTAATTAAATTATCCACATTCCTCTATTTAATTAAGTAAATTACTCAATTTATTTAAATTAAATTCACTATATCCATTTAATGAATAAATCATTTTATTCAATTAAATTCCCCCTATCCACTTTTAATTAAATTCAAATTTAATTAAATAGTTATCCCAAATTGAATAAATCAAATTTATTTAATTACAACCAAATTGAATTAAATTACTTTATTTCAATTAAATCCTATTATCCCTTCATCCACTTGCAAAATCCCAAACCCCTTTCTAATCCCTTCTAGAATCTTCTAATCGCTTCTAATTAACCTAACCCATCCTCTAAACTTTGTCACATCCCTAAGCAAAGGGAAGTCACTTCTCAAGACCCTTAAAGTCTCTGATAACCATTAAAGGTTTTCAACCTTCAACCACCAAAACCCTTAAAGTCTTTGAAAACCATTGAAGGCTTCCAACCTTCAACCACTTAATCCCCAAAGTCTCCAATAACCATTAATGGTTAATTCAAACCCTCCCACATGGTTAAAACATTTGTTTTGACTCAACCTCTATCCAACCCAAGGGTCTCATCAGGCCATTAATGCTTTGACCATGATTATCTCTTAATCATTTGCACAAAGGTTTATCCTTGGGTTAACTCCTAATCCAGTGGGTAAGCCTAACTTAGACTTGACCCTTAGCCTTTAGATAACCATGAGGTCTTCTCAGGCCTTTAATGCCTCCAACCTCTTCTCTCAACCCAACCCTATGTTGACATTTGTCACCATTTCATTGGTGCCAATTGTGCACATGGATCCCCAACTTTCAAACCTGGCCCTTGATTAAACCTTTCAATCTTGACCATCCATTGCCCTGTTTATGCTATAAATAGAGCTCTCATTCCTCCATTTTTAACAATCATCTTTCAAATTTGAAGCATTACACTTATGCTCAAATTCTTTCAAGCTTTCTCATTTCATATATGCTCCTCATTTAGCCTCTTTTAGATTAGAAATTAGTCTAAATATGCATGCTTAAAATAATTTCTTTATCATTTAGCTCAATCATAGACTAATATATCATGTTAGGATAGTATTTATACTAATCTTGTCATCTTATCATCTAGTGTATTGCATTTTAGAATCATACATAGCTTAATCTCCATTTCATACTAAAATCTATCAAAGCATCTATTGTTCTCATATTTGCCATCCCTAAACCATTTTGCTCAGTGATCTGAGAGCAAAAACATTGGTTTGAGGGACATTGTGAGATAGAGAACCATGGGACCCTCCTTGAGAAGCTGAGTAACACTACGTTACTCCATAACTTGCATCAAGAATTCCTGTGTGTGTGTGTGGACTAGTATTATCACATATTTTCACATATTGAGTTTTATCAGCCCACTTTTCCCGCATACACCTACAAATGCAACTTGCACTCATTTATTGAAATAAACTAATTTTATTTTAAATAAAAATCCTATTTTCCCTCACCCACCAAATCCACTTACAAAATCTAATCCCCTTCTAGATTCTTCTAACCCCTTCCTAATTAGCCTAATCCATCCCCTAATTATTGTCACATTCCTAAGCAAAATGGAGTCACTTCTCAAAGACTTAAAAAGTCTTTGAAAAGCATTTAATGCTTTGTGTGTTCAACAAATTAACCCCCAAAGTCTTCAAAAACCACTAATGGCTCTTACATGACCATTTATGGCTCTTACATAACCATTTATAGTTATTTCAAACTTGTCCCCCCAAACATTTATTGTTTTGACCATATTCATCCATTTCACATTTGCACAAGAGTTTATCCATTGGATAAAAGCTTTATTCTTTGAATAAAGAGTTTATTCATTCAACTAACCTTGACTTTAACTCCCAAGGTCATATCAAACATTTAATGCTTATTCCCTCCCCTCTCAACCTATCTCACATTGACACTTGTCATCCTAGGATTGGGTTGAAAGCCCTCACATGGATTTGAAAACATTCAATCCTGACCCTTGTTGAGATTGCTCAATCTCAACCATCCATTGCTCCATTTTTCCTATAAATAGAGCCCATTTCTTCATAATCCAGATCCTGAAAACTTGTATGCATTTAACCTATAGAAATTTTAGAGAGCATTTAGCATAGCAAACTCATGTATTGTTATTTTGGTTAAAATAAATCATTTTAGCATCAATAGCTTAATATTAGCTTTTCATTTTACATTTAGAGAAAAATATTCAAATCTCAATCCTCCATAAGCATCCATAGTGCAAAAAGCTGCTGAGAGCTACACTATTTTGGAACTTGGAGAGGAGAGGAACAAGGGAGAAGGAACTAAGAGCATGCTAAGAGGCATTTGGAGATGCCTCATTATCTTTGTTTCGTTTGTTAGATATATTAGCATGATTTTAACATCTCTTTTGATATGCCTATTTAGATTAGCTTTTGGTTAACTAACACTAATGATTTTCTTGTGTCTTGTGTTTTGTTATCATTTGCTAACCTTGTCCATTTAGCAGAGCATCATTTGGTGAACCCGACATGAATCAAAACACCAAAAATATCATTTTTTTTTAACAAACTAACATGTTTGAATGTTGAAAGTGTCACACAGGTTGCGCTTTGGCGCTATTAAACTCGTTCTAGTGCTATCGACACTTATGGTTATAGCGCTATTGTCTCAAGTTCAGTGCTTTTGGAACTGTTTTGGCACTTTTGACATTTTTTTGGCGCTATTAACCCTTTTTCAGTGCTTTTGCCTCTTTGTCTTTCCCTTTCTTTTAGCGTGTTTGTGTTAAATAGCGCTTCTGTTCAAACGCAGACTAGTGCTATTGTAACAGAACATTGTACAAAACACCTTGTAACCAAAAAAGTGAAAATTTTAGGCTTGTGGAAGTCCCCCATTGGACATAGATTTTACTAACCATTTGTTGTTTGTGCAGGTTTAAAACTCACCATTAAAAAATCACAAATTTTCTTTTGGTGCTTTAAGACTTGAACAAAACAAAATTTTCCATGCTTTCTAGTTAGGGTCACTTGTCTTTGGTGCATTAAAACTGAACAAAAACAAACATTTGCTTTCATTGCAAGTTAGGACTCATTTTCTTTTGGGGCTTAAAATCAACAATTTCATTTTCTTGCATCAAACTAAAGCATTTACAATCCACACTTCAAATTTTGGTGCAATTAAAACTTACAATCCACTTGTTCCAATTCTTGCAAGCGATTTACTTCATGCAAACGTGCTTTTATTAAGTTGACCAAGAGTTTATTTTTCCTAGTTACTTAAACATATTGCCTTTGAAGTTAAAAAGAACATCATGGTTGTTGGAGCAACATCTCCAAATAGTTAGATCACATTGCAATGGTGGATTAAAAAGAACAAGTGTTTTTCATGCTTGGCACACTTGTGCACAAAGTCGGTCGAGTGGTCCCACTTCTAACACACACTATCCTCTCCCTTGGCTTTCGTGGTCCTAGGTGCAAGAGAAAAGTGTTAGTAACACTCAAAATTTTTATCTTTTTAAGAGAGGCCTGCCAAGAGACACATCACTCTTGGGAACGACCTTGCGCGGTAAATCCTTCGAGCCGCTATAGAAATCAGGTGAGAGCAAAAGCTGTAGCCTTGGGTATAGCTGTTCCTACAGTGTAACTGGCTGAAAGGACAAATGGCCCCCACCACCAGTTACAAGGCTCTTAAGTAAGTCATTGCAAAATGAACTTATGTCCAAAAACATCTTACATGACTAAATACCTTTAAGTAATAGCCCACTCGTTCTATTGATTGAGGTTATTTGCGATATAATTTAGTGCAAAAGCATAGATGGTTTTGCTCCCAAGATACTCACCATACTTATTTCCTTGAGTAGAAACATAGCTTTTTGAAAAGTCACTTGTGGCTTGATAAAAGTGGTGACTCCCCCATCATAGGGATCATCTATTTGTTATGCTCATGCAAGACTTAGTATATCACATCCTTACCTGCCACGACGGGATTCATAAGGTATGTAGTACCAAAGTCGAAGAAATATCAAGATGTGGGCTAAATTTATCACAACTGGCCATTTGACCTTAGGGATAAAAAATGTTTGAAGTGTGTTCGTTTTAGTCAAGACCAAGTGCAAATTGAGCCGACTTCAGGCTTTGGAAATACACCTTAAAAATACATCTAAAGGAAGGGTCATAAAAAGTCCAAATATTGGGTTGATCTAGACCCATACTCATTTGTGCCTTTGAGGCAACATTCTTGTGTTTGTGTGCTTGCTTTGTTTTCTTGTCAAAGAAAAATCAGAAAATCACTTCCAAAAACAAAGTATTCATCCAACCAAACACATCAAAAACAAAAGTGCAAACAACAAAGAGTCAAATTTTATGACCATTCTTCACATCTTGCAAAAGAAGAAGCATCATCAAAATATCACCTTGAAAAGAAGACCATTAAGCTCAAAGGCTTTGATCAAAAGGAGGAAATTTTTCTATATAAATAGACAAATCTTTGTCTCCCGTAGAGTTTTTCTGCATCACATGCGCCTCTACCTTCAAGGCAAAACAAATGAATTTGATTCAGAATCATTGAACCACAAAGCTTTTATGCAATACAGAGCTCTGAGTTATCACAAAAACCAAGGAGGTAATATTAATCCCAACTTTTTCCCAAACGTCTATATCACATACAACACAGCTCGAGAAATACCACCAATGCCCGAAAGGGAAGAGGTAGAATTTGTTCCATTTGTAACCCAAAGTTTTTATTGAAGTTAAAAACACTTTCATCCATCATCTTATTCATACATCATCACTTCATCATCAATTCATTCCAACTCTCAAAACATTAAGAGGTTCTTGTCCCAAAGTTCTTTTTTAGATATTGCTTGAATCAATCGCATCCCATTACTTTTTAGATTGTTTCTACATCTAGGATAAGCTCATCCTAAGAAACACATCTACGTAGGTTAAAACTAGTTCATGAGTGAATCCTCTCATTACTAGGTAGTTAAATCTGTAACACATCTCAGATTTCTCTACACCTTATCACATCAAAATTTATCAAACAAGCAAGCAATTCAAAGAAGGAATTTCGGTTACATCTACCTTAAAAGTGCTAGAGATCCACATGCAACACAATTCACCAACCATCAAATCTCTCATTTCATCAAAAAATCATCATCATCTTCACTCAACTTCAACAAAAGCTTATAAGCAAAATGGCCCAAACCCGATCACAATCAAGGCAACGAGAAATAGAAATGGAAGAAGAAGAAGAGGAAAATCTCAATGAATTTCAAGAAGCACTTGGAGGAAATGCAAAGGATGAAAACCCAAGTACTCCTACTCCTGTAACAATAGAAAGGGCTCAGCATAACCCTCTCTTTAATAGACTGTTTGACGAAATACTCAGGAGCAATGCGGATGCTCACTTCTTAAAACTCACTCAAGAAGGAGCAAAACTCCCCTCTGACTTTGATCTTGCCTAATTAAGACAAGCATCAAAAAGACAAAGTCACCATGAAGAGGAAAGAGGTAGAGATCCCATCAGATATAACATTCCTTGAGGTAACCCACCACCTCCTCCTCCAAATGAAATGGAGATGTTGCGGCAACAAGTAGAGAATCTCGCCCAACAACTTCATAGTGGTGTCAAGACTAACCAATTCTCACTCAATGACATCTGTCCCTATCCTTTTGATAGGAATCTTTATATGCCACCCTTTCCATGAGGATTCGAAACACCCAAATTTGAAAAATATAGAGGAAAGGGAGATCCCCGTGATCATGTCAGAGAGTTTCATTCCACTTGTCTTGAAGTGGCATATGAAGACACCTACCTAATGCGCCTTTTTCCCCAAAGCTTGGGAGGAACAACCACATCATGGTTTTCCCAACTATCAGGTGGCATTAGAACATTTGAGGAACTCATCCAGAAATTCCTCGCTCATTACTCTCATAACATTGAACGCGACATCACCATGGTTGATCTGTGCAACACCAAACAAAAACCAGGTGAACTTTTCTCAGTATTCCTGCAACGATGGCGTCAAATGTCTAGCAGACGTTCTCTTCAGTTACCTGAACGAGAACTAGTGGAAATATTCATTTCCAACTTAAATGAAGAAATGGAATTTCACCTGGATGTCAAAGACACAGACTCTTTTAATGATATGATCACCAAGGGTTTGAAATGTGAACAGGCACCCATCAAGAAATGACTCATCAAAATCTTTAATGAACCAAAGGATGGTCCTCGCCCGCGCTTCAATAGTGATAAACCAAGCTTCTGGAATAAAAACAAGAATATCATCAATGATGGGGTTGTGGATGCCCGAACTATACAAAATGCACAACCTGTGGTTCAGTTTGCAGGACAAAATCCTCCACCTCAGAATAACACAAATGTTCCTTCCCATCAAGGTCGCATCACATCTCACGATGAACCAAGACCTCGTCAGCAAAAACAGAAACACACATACACTCCCTTAGGGGAACCCATTGAAACGGTATTGCGACAACTCATTTCTCAAAATTTGGTCACTCTACCAAAAACATCAAACTATGAGCCTCAAGTCAAACCTGCATGGTGGAGAGATACTGAACACTGTGATTTCCACCAAGGAAGAGGACACAAGACAAGTAATTGTCATTGATTGAAAGATCTTATTCAGGATCTTATTGACCGAGGAGAAATTGAAATTGAAGGACATGACCCAAAAACAACCAATAATGATCATCTGATGTTCAAAAATCCACTTCCATCACAAGATCAAAGGGGTCCTTCCACTTCCAGGCGAGGCACTGATACCACTGATTATACACAGGCTATGTATAATTACACTATAAATCATCTGTATGATGCTAGTGAACAAATTGCAACAAAAACCTTCAAAAATCCCAACTCAAATTGCAATGTTGTTACGTGTCGCGGCAAAGTTACCATAAAGGCAGCTCCACAAGGCACCACCTCCATCCCAAAGCAGTACAATGTTGTGGACCAATTAGACAAAATGCCTACGCTTATATCCGTTTTAGAGCTTTTGTGCCTATCACCATCTCATAAAACTATCTTGGATCAAGCACTCCAAGAGGCATCAGTCCCTGCAAATATAAATATAGACCAATTTCAAGCCATGGTTGGAAGTCTAAAGTCATCACCTTGTCTCACTTTTTCCGAAAGTGACAACTCTTCCTTCCAGCAACCTCATAACGCCTCACTCCACATCGAAGGATTTATTAACCAACACAGGGTCAAGTGAGTATTGATAGATAATGGAGCAGGCCTGAATATTTGTACACTACAGTTGGTCACAGCGTTAGGATATGCGGTAGAATCAGTGGATCCTCATAAGAAGATCACAATCAAAGCCTATGACGATGCAGAGTGGTCATCCAAAGGAGCTGTGGTACTCCCAATCCGAGTGGGCCCTATGGTAAAACACATCATTTGTCAGGTTCTGGACCTTCCTCTACCATATAATCTATTGTTAGGGAGACCTTGGATACATGCCATGCAAGCCGTTCCATCTACCTACCATCAATGTATCAAGTTCCTACATAACAGTGTAGAGATCATAATCCTGGGCGATGCAAATCCCTTTGCATATTGCCATAATATCAGCCATCAACTAGAGATTACCGTTCCTAACAATAGAGAAGCCATTTCCTCCACATCATATATAAGTCCTGCCTCTCTTTCCAGTTCGAACACCACTATACCAAAGCAAGAAAAGCTTAAAATGAAAATAGCAGAGGAAGGTCCTGGGGAATACAACTTGAGTCAACTCTTTTGTGTAGGACAGATGCCCACTTCTCCTAGAACAATTGGTAAACCATAGCAGGTACTCCAGCAACCACTAATCATGCTAGCATGTGCTTTGACACCTTTCATCCTTGGAAAGAGTCAAGAAGAAGAAACCCAAGATGAGGACTTAGCAAAATGGATCTAAAAAGATCCCATCACCACTGATATACCGCAAGTTAAGCTGCCTACAGATTAGTATGGCAAAGGTCTCCTCATTATGCAAAAAATGGGGTATGATGGTCAGAGTGCTTTAGGATATTGCAAACAAGGATGACATGAACCTCTGCTGCCAGAATTAAAGCCCAAAGGTAATACAGGCCTAGGCTTTGAAAAAGAGATCTTTCCTAAACTCAAATTCAAAGGAAAACCCAGCAAACCATTTTGTCAGCCTACTGCCAAAAGGACACCTTTCATTATCAAAGCAGCATCAAGCACCATCCCCACTACCCCATCGAGGCTCAAAACCCCAACACAACCATCACCAAAACCATTCATCCCACCAAGCGAACCAGTAGTCCCATTCGCAATACCATTAGCAGCAGGAACTATATCCAAACCCACAATAGCATCTATGGCACCAGCAATTCCAGCAGAAGTCACTGAGTCAATCTTACCAATACTCCCTGTACTAGATTCTTTAATCCCCATCAAACTTCCTACAACACCTATCACTACAAAGGTACATCAACCAATCACACCTGCAGTATTTAACTCAAAGGACATCCTAGTATGGTATAGTAATCGGATGCTGGAAAGTGACTCAGAGACCGACTCACATGAGTGGGAATTTGATTCTATACAACTTAACACTTCAGATGAGGAAGACACATCACCACCTCCACCACGCAAAGACATCCCTGTTTACGGAGAAGCACAGATAAAGACCACTTGGGTTCTTGAGCTGGAAACATGTTCCACAGACCCTATGTCTCATCCTACGCTTGATTCTGACAGGGAGAGTACCGTCAACGACCTTCACCATAACATCTTAACCCTCACTAATACATCTAACGCACTTAACCTAATCGATGAAGCAATGCCCATTATCCACCCTGAACTCATCGAATGGAACCAACCAAATCCCCCATGTCTTGAATTCTTCCAAAACGATGAGGCTATCATTGACTTTTTGGAATTAAGGGATAACCTACCAAGCGGGGATCACAAAACTGGATTCGCCATTGAACTTAATAGCGCAGCATACTTCAGGGCGGATGCCAAACCTTTCAGCTGCAAAAATATAACAATAAAACATGGATCTTCCAGTGAAAACCACACTGTGGCACTGTTTGATCCGACAAAAGTAAAAAAAAGGAGCATATCCAATGGTGAAAACCTCTCTGAGGCACCCGAGGATGAAGGGTTTGACATTCTCCCTGCTAGTACACAACAGGAACAATCAATGATTCTCATCGAGGAAACCAAAGAATACAATGTGGGGACTCCTGAAAAATCCTCATCTCATACATCTGGCATCTCTTCTCACTCCAAAGGAACAGCCTAAATTTATAGAGTTCTTTCAACAGCGTCAGATCAACTTTGCATGGTCATATGCAGACATGCCTGGGCTTGATCCTGATTTAGTCATGCATCACCTCACTGTAGCAAAAGGAGCCAAACCTGTCAAGCAGAAGCTTCACAAGATGCATCCTCAGATTGTAGTACTAGTCAAAACAGAACTTAAGAAACTCCTAGGTGTTGGTTTCATTAGACCAATTGATTATACAGAATGGATCTCCAATATTGTGCCTGTCGGCAAACCAAAAGGGGGCATTCGCATTTGTATTGACTTCAGAGATTTGAATAAAGCCTGTCCTAAGGATGACTTCCCTCTTCCAAATATCGACATCATAGTGGATCTGACAGTAGGACATGCCATGCTTTCACTCATGGATGGATTTTCAAGATACAATCAGATAAAGATCGCACCAGAGGACCAACATAAGACAACCTTCACATGTCCATGGGGCACATATTGCTGGAATGTAATGCCTTTTGGTCTCAAGAATGCAGAAGCGACCTATCAATGAGCAATGACCACCATCTTCCATGACATGATGCATACTATGATGGAAGATTATGTTGATGATTTACTAGCAAAATCACTCACCAGAGAAGGGCATCTCCACATCTTAGATAAAATCTTTGATAGACTGGAACAATACCATGTTCGACTCAACCCAAAGAAATGTGTCTTTGGAGTAACCTCTGGGAAACTTCTAGGATACATTGTCTCAAGAAAAGGTATTGAGGTCGACCCAGCAAAGGTAAAAGCAATCATGGACATGCCACCACCAAAGAATATCAGTCAGCTAAGGACACTACAAGGATGGCTCCAATCCATCTGAAGATTCATTGCATAGTTGGCAGATAAATGTCACCCATTCACACACCTGCTACACAAGAACATCCGCTTTCAGTGGGATGCCAAATGCCAGCAAGCATTCCAGACACTTAAAGACTATCTCATGAATCCACCATTGCTGATGCCACCAGATCCAAGTAGACCATTGTTACTCTATATCTCAGCAACAAGTACAACATTGGGTGTACTACTGGCACAACATAATACAGAAGGAAAAGAGTGTGCTGTTTACTACATCTCTCGCACACTGGTGGGCTATGAACTCAATTACACGCCTATTGAGTGAGCTTGCTTAGCAGTAATCTTAGCAGCCACTAAATTAAGGCATTATCTATTGACGCACAAAGTGAAACTCATTGCAAAGATTGATCCACTCAAGTATTTACTCAGCAAAGCAGCATTGACAGGTCGCTTGGCCAAATGGGTGATGATTCTAAGTGAATTTGACATCGAGTATGTAGATCGTAAAGCTATCAAAGGTCAAGTGATTGCGGATCAGTTGGCCGATGCGCCTCTCATAGGTGATTATCCTCTCATTTCCAATTTTCCAGATGAAGAGATATTCATGATTACAACAATACAACCATGGAAACTATACTTTGATGGTTCATACACTAGGCATGGCTCAGGGGCAGGCATTCTGTTTATCACACCTCAAGGTGACAGCATCCCGAAGTCTTACAAGCTCACATTTCCATGCACAAAAAACATAGCAGAGTATGAGGCCTTGATCACAGGACTCAAGCTCACTGTACAATGGAAATTACAAGAACTACAAGTATATGGCGACTCACAACTGGTCATTTGACAAGCAACTGATGAATATCAGACCAAGGATGATAAACTCATGCCATATAAGCAAATGGTGGACAATCTAAAGACATCATTTACTACTATCACTTTTGAAAAGATAACAAGAGATCAAAATCGAGCTGCTCACGCTATGGCTACCATCGCATCTCTCCTAGAACTTCCACAAAATTCAACACACTACGAGTTCTTGGTAGAACAACTTTGGATTCCCGCTTATGATATCCTCGAATCCGAAATGATATGTTGCCTTGTCGGTTCTAAATCCCCATGGTACGGTGAATTCTACACCTATCTCCGCAATCACACCCTTCCTCCCAACCAATTGAATAACCAACGTAAAACCTTCATTCGCCAACTGCTCGATATACCGTTATTGCTGAAACCCTATACCGATGCGGTCTTGATGGTACTCTCCTTTGATGTCTGGAACAAGGTGAGATAACAAAGGCTTTGGAAGAAGTCCATGAAGGAATTTGCGGGACTCACTCAAGTGGTCCGTCACTAGCCAAGAAACTGCTGCGCAATGGATATTATTGGCCATCTATGGAAAAAGATTCCTACTACTTTGTCAAAAAATGCAAGAAATGTCAAGTTCACGGTGACCTAATACATACACCAGCATAGGAACTACAACCAATCACAACACCATGGCCTTTTTGTCAATGGGGCCTTGACCTTGTGGGTAAGATTCATCCATCTTCATCCAATGGCCATAAATTCATTATTACTGCCACCGAATATTTCACAAAGTGGATCGAAGTTGTTCCACTTACCCAAGTCACCGGCAAGCAGATCGCCTCATTCATTCTCAACTACATCATCTGCCGGTATGGTGTGCCCATGTCCATCATCACAGATAACTGTCTTCCTTTCAAAAATCAGGATGTCCGTGAACTTTGTGAAAAATTTCATATCCAACACCGCTTTTCCACCCCCTATTACCCACAAGGTAATGGTCAGGCCGAAGCATCAAATAAAAACATATTGAGAATCCTCAAGAAGACAGTCAATGATGCCGGTCATGATTGGCATGTTCAACTGAATCTAGCACTATGGGCATATCGAACTAGCATTCAAACCCCTACAGGTGCAACTCCTTATTCATTGGTCTATGGTGCCGAAGCTATCTTGCCTATTGAGGTTGAGATACCATCACTACGGGTTTCCTTGCACAATCTAATAGATGATGAAGCCTATAGAGTATCCCATCTCCAAGACTTAGAGTTACTTGATGAGAAACGACAAGCTGCATACAATCACCTCAAAGCCTATCAGCAGCGCATGAGTAGAAGCTACAATCACCGAGTTAGATCTCGTACATTTGAGGTAGGTGATCTTGTTCTATGAGAGAATCCTTGCAACCAACCAAACAAAGAACATCAAGGCAAGTTTGAATCAAACTGGCTGGGCCCATATGTTGTCACTGCTGTCTTTGGGTCCGAGGCATATCAGTTGGCTACATCAGAAGGAGAACCACTCGCAGATCCAATCAATAGCATGCACCTCAAACGGTTTTATACCTAAGTTGTACAGAGCATCAGGCTCCCTTGCATAACAAAAATACCAAAAACATTCAGAAAAATGTCCTGAAGAAATATCAAAAACATTCAGAAAAATGTCCTAAAGAAATACAAAAACATTCAAAAAATAAAGAAAAATCATGCATCCAAATGGTGAACAACCAGTCCGGTTGCACCTTGGGTAAGTACGATGGTGAAAACCTGGCAAACAGGTGCCACTCGTAAAGACAATTGCTCTAGTATCTTTCAGGCTCGTTGCGATCACATTCATACATACACACATCCATCCATCCAAACCATGGCTTGTTATTTGATCTACACTAAAGAGATAGTACCTCATGTGTCTTGCATCCCACTCTGTCATAGTCATGTCTACACTTGGGGGCAATACCCTTAAAATCTAGATGATGGAAGTGGATTCTACATTACTGGTGATTCATTAGGTAAAACATTCAAAAATGTCTCACAAAAACATTCAAACCTGTTTCACAGAATCCAAAAACATTCAAAAATGTCTCACAAAAGTCCAAAAACATCGAAAAACCATCAAAAATCAAACAAAACCATGGCAACACCTTGTACATACTCATCCACACAGATGCAAAACAAACATTGACATAATACTCACATGATGACCATTTATCAATCAAACCACACAATCAACATCAACACTCAAAACTATCTTTAAACAAGGATGCATCCTTCCTTACCAAAACAAAGACAAAAGTGATGTTTTCTTTGACAAGAAAATTATGTTAAGCTATCAAATACTTGGCTGATTTGTGAGTACAATCATTCATTTATCTGTATCGGGATCTTTCAGCATTATTTTGTATCGTTTGCGCATTATTTCTGATGAAGTTCTGGGGCATGTACTAATGGTGTCTACGTGGGAAGTTCACTAAGTTATGTGATCTTATGCCAAATGCAGTCATAGATCATTACGACTTGCTGGCTACAGCGTATACCTCGACCATATGGGCATGAATCATTACCAAGGATCCTTATTCTTTATTCTTTATGTATATACTATTTGTTTGCAGGTGCAATTCTCTTTCTTTGGTTCCTCCTACCTCATCCAATTTGGATACAGGTTTTTATCTCTTAGTACGGTATGCACTTGTCTCAGGATATGATCAACCTAAGATCAAGGAGGATGATCCAAGTCATGCCTGAATGGAGATAATCCTTGTCTATTCCACAAGCAATACTCTGGTCGACTTGACCCTTATATCAAGTCATTTGTATTAACTTGCTATATAAAATCCATGTAAGGAATACTCAGGTCATCTTGAATCATTATGTCAAGATGCTTGTATTCTCTTCCAACATTTTAAAGCTCAATGATGAAAATAGAGCACTATGGATTGTCATTTCCATCTCATCTGTTTATATCTTGCATTCTGTTGCATATCACCCATCCATTCCTTCATTCATATGTAGGCTTTATATGCAAAAGTGACCATTAAAGCTGGTCTTAGATACAATCCCGACCAAGTACTCTGATACATCATCAATGCATCATGCAAAGTCTTAAAAACCTTGCATTCCTCATGGTCATATCATCATCACATTTAGGTGCATCTTGAATTAAGTCCATTCATGTCATTTTTTTAATTGCATATAGTTCATTTTTTGACATTAGTTTTCATTAAACATTTGCATCATTGCATCAATCATAAATAATTAGATTCATTCGTGGGATCAAATTGTCTTTGATTGTTTTAAATCATTTACTATGCATTCATTTAGTGTCAATTATCCATCATCATTTCATTATCCTTTATCATTTATCATTGCATCCATTCATTAGTGAAAAAGTGCATTCATTCATCCATTTATTAAAGTATCTTATTAGGCTCATTTTAGGATTCATTTCACATTACATTCATTATCCTCTTTTAAATTGCATTAAGGTGCATTTATTAAAAACAAAAAGTTATATTATCATCATATTATCATTTTTACTTAAACATACTTAAAAACATTTAGAATCATAAATCCATTTGTTTCCAAACACATTGGTTCATACCATTTTATATATATCCATTATACATATGCATTCATTTAAACATTATCATATAAAACATTTGTACTTTACATTTTGTTTATCCATATTACATTCATCTAAAAACATCTAGATGCATATCCATACATAAAAATCATTCATTCAACCATTGCATTAACATCATCACATAAATCATCTCATCATTATATTGCAATAGGAAACACCAAAATCCTGTTCATAAATCATCATAAGCATACATCATCATCATGGCATTACATACATAACGCATTACATCAAAAATCAAACAAATCATACATATATAAGCCTGCATTCATATGTCAGTATCCCACATCATAAATCATCATAAAAACATGCATAAAAGAAACATCTCATCAAATGCATACATGTACACATATCCATCTAAGCAATAACTCATCATCCTGCATAAAACATCCATATAAATCAACTGCATATCATCCAAATATGGGATGTCCTCATATATATCATCTCATATATCAGAGTACAATGAAGTCTACAAAAAATCGGCTACCAAGAGCCATCCAAGATACAGTCCAACAAATAAACAAATGATACAATACATATATGCAAAAATGCTCTCTCAAATGCCACTTTGGCCAGATGTTGTACCATCACCACCATCGCCACCTGCTCTCCCACTAGTGCCTGCACCACCTGATCCATCTCTCCGTGGAGGCCTCATCGAACCCCCACTCACTCCTGCATCCCCTGATCTCTCCCTCCGTAGAGGACCCATCACACCCCCACTGCTCTGCACCCTCTGCGATTGCTCTGATTTGGCCTGCCGCATCTGAGAATAGCTAAGAGCTTGCTGACTAACTGGCACCACCTGCTCATATAAACCCTGCCAGTAGTCTATCTCCGCCTGTGCTCACTGCATCTCCCTCATCACCTCCCCTGTAGGCCCCTGTGCTCCTACTCTCACCCGGACTCTCTCCTGCAGCTCTGCCAATCTCTCCATTGCACTATCCCTCTCTCGCAGCACCACTGCCAGCTCTAACTCCCATGCAAATAGCTGCACATCCCTAGCTACCACCTCCATCTCCAAATCCTCTATCCAGGTTTGCAAACATACTATCATATGATCTCACAGATCTCCAGTGGCTCCCTCCCCTGTATCCATAGCTGCCTTACCTGCACCACCCTCTCCAGTAGCTCCCTCCCCTCTATCCATCGGGATCTCCCTCTCCATCCCCCTCCCACTCAGCTAAACTCCTCCCTGTATCAATGGTCCCTGTGATATCTATAGAGGCAATCCACCTCTCCCTCTCCACTGACTCCGCATCCCCAACCCACCACCTCCTCCTCCTCCACCTCCTCCTCCACCCTCTCCTCCACCTCCTCCACCTGCCCTCGGTCCTCGACCTCTTGCCCTCCTCCGTCTCAGTCCCCTCTCATCCTCAAAATCTGGGATCAGCTCTGCTGGATCGGATATCCATAGGATTGGGTGCCCTGCCCGGTACTGCGTGTACTCATCTGTAACCCCTGCATCCATGACCCTGAGTCGTATATCCCACGGTCTTGCCTACAGTGTCTGGAACTCTGCCAGTGCCTGATCATACGGTACCACTGGCCCCCATGTGTACCTCTCTCGAATAACCTGAGCATACTCTCCTGATCCACTGGGTAGTCCCTACTGCCGTCCAAACTGTCTCAGCACTCTCCCAGGCACCTATCTCTCCACATGGTATGAGGTCCTCCCAATGAGGAATCGGGTCATAAAAACGTAGGGCAGTGCCTCTGCATCATCATCCCATGGCTCACACTCTAGGTAGGGTCGCCATATCACTGTATCCAGATTGTCCAAAGCTCATCGCCACCAGTCTAACTTCCCCAGGTGGGGCTAACTCATCATGCCGCTATACATGAACATGTACGGATGATCTACCACACAAAATCTCAGACTCACCAGTCGAGTTACTGGTAGGTGCTCTCAGGCCCAAATATGCAACAGCGTCATGCCCACTACTAAGGAACCCCTCTTTCAGTAAACCACCTCATGGAGCTCCTGGTATAGGTGCGCCAGCACACACGACCCCCATGCAAATCGAGTCCCCTCGGTAACCATCATCTCGATCACCTGCCCCCACCCCACGGCCAAACCATGTGATCGCCTGTCTGGACAAAGAAGTCCTCCCACGATACCTGATAAGACTACTGGAAGAGGCTCATATAACGCCGTTATCTCCTCCCAAGCAATCAAGCCATCATCAATGAAAACATCCTCATCAAAAATCCTCTGAACTGCAAGAGTCCCCCAGGATCTATCATATGTGACCAGCTCCCCCCGAATCAGAATCCGCAGGATGTGCCACACATCCTCTAGGGTCACTGTCATCTCCCCCTGTGCCAGATGGAAGGTGCACGCCTCGTTGTGCCACCGCTCTGCTAATGCTGTGATCAATCTGTGATTCATACGAATCATAGGCATGTGCATCACCTCATATAGTCTAGTCACGACAATGCAATCAATCTCTGCCTCTATCAATCGATCCTGCAACCACTGTGTCGTAGGATGTCGCTCGTGTCACTGCAACATGCCTAGCTCCTCCTGCACATAGACATTCATCAATCATCATTAGTTGTTTTGTTTTCAAACTTTTTTAAGTTTAAACCTAGACTATCAACAGATACTTTGATCAAGTCTCTTCGGGTCTCAATAGGTAAACAATCATGGCTACCTAGACTTCAACATACATTTATCCTACAAATAACCTAAGTCTCATTAGGCTGCTATGGTTCAAAACAACTCCCACTTCACATCACCATCCATCCATCATTGGCATCGAGAGATTTTCTTCATCCAAACTGGGGCATCTCTTTATCCTAAAGAAAAAGCACTATTTTACCAGCAAAAGCACTAGTTTCCCAACAATAGCGCTACAACCCTAACAAAAGTGCTTAATCAGCTATCCAATAGCGCTCAAACTACAAATGTTCTAAAACAACTACACCGTAGCGCTACTTAAGAGCAATAGCACTCAATCAAGCCCTTAATAGCGCTTATTCATCAATAGTGCCTAAACTTGCATACAATAGCACTATAACAAAACAAAAGCGCTCAAACAATGGGGCAATAAAGCCATTGCGGCACAGAAGCGCTAGTTCATGGAGCAAAAGTGCCAAAACCATCGTTCCAGTGCTCTTGCTCCGACTCGACTTGGACTCAGCTAAAAACGTATCAAAAATGCATAAAAATTAAAATTTCAAATTTGCGTACCGCTGGTCTGTAGTCGTCTGGGCGCTGGAACCGTCAGACTCGCTCAAATCTATGCTCTACAATCGATATCGGCATCCTGACTGCTGCTCGCTCTTCCAAAAGGTCACTATCAGAGCTCTGATTTCACACTAGTCGCGGTCACAAATGATCATGTTTTCCTCCCTTTCACCCCATTTATACCCTTCGCCATCACCGTAACTTTCCCCCGCTCATCGCCGTGGTCCCCGTGAACTTCTCGAGCCTCCTATTTCTCCATTTTTTCCCCCGTTTTCTTCTATTTTTCACCCGTATGGCTAACTTCTTCTTTTCTAACACCCTGCCAATTTTCATTCTTTTTCGAGAGCTCGCCCGATTTTTTGAAATTTTTCGGCCCATCTCTCGAGGGGGCATACCACCTATTAAATTTACATTTTATGGGGCATTTCTTCACACTAGTTTTTCTTTCTTTGAAACAACGCGATAAACCACATCGTCTCAAAGAGGGGCAAATGTAGTCACACAAATCTGTCCAGCTTAATTAAATAAATATTTGCTATTTATTTGATTAAAAATCCACTAGCCATCAATTAATTAAATTAATATTTAATTAATTCATCTCCAAACATTCTCCTATTAATTAAATAAATTATTCAATTTATTTTAATTAATTCATTAAACAAAATTCCAATCAATTAAATAAATGAAATCTATTTATTTAATTAAATCCCCCTATTCTTCTTTTAAATAAATTAAATAAAAATATTTATTTAAATCATTATCCCCCCCCACTTGCATTTTCCTACAAATGCAACTTGCACTCATTTATTGAAATAAACTAATTTTATTTTAAATAAAAATCCTATTTTCCCTCACCCACCAAATCCACTTACAAAATCTAATCCCCTTCTAGATTCTTCTAACCCCTTCCTAATTAGCCTAATCCATCCCCTAATTATTGTCACATTCCTAAGCAAAATGGAGTCACTTCTCAAAGACTTAAAAAGTCTTTGAAAAGTATTTAATGCTTTGTGTGTTCAACAAATTAACCCCCAAAGTCTTCAAAAACCACTAATGGCTCTTACATGACCATTTATGGCTCTTACATAACCATTTATGGTTATTTCAAACTCGTCCCCCCAAACATTTATTGTTTTGACCATATTCATCCATTTTACATTTGCACAAGAGTTTATCCATTGGATAAAAGCTTTATTCTTTGAATAAAGAGTTTATTCATTCAACTAACCTTGACTTTAACTCCCAAGGTCATATCAAGCATTTAATGCTTATTCCCTCCCCTCTCAACCTATCTCACATTGACACTTGTCATCCTGGGATTGGGTTGAAATCCTTCACATGGATTTGAAATCATTCAATCCCGACCCTTGTTGAGATTGCTCAATTTCAACCATCCATTGCTCCATTTTTCCTATAAATAGAGCCCATTTCTTCATAATCCAGATCCTGAAAACTTGTATGCATTTAACCTATAGGCATTTTAGAGAGCATTTAGCATAGCAAACTCATGTATTGTTATTTTGGTTAAAATAAATCATTTTAGCATCAATAGCTTAATATTAGCTTTTCATTTTACATTTAGAGCAAAATATTCAAATCTCAATCCTCCATAAGCATCCATAGTGCAAAAAGCTACTGAGAGCTACACTATTTTGGAACTTGGAGAGGAGAGGAACAAGGGAGAAGGAACTAAGAGCATGCTAAGAGGCATTTGGAGATGCCTCATTATCTTTGTTTCGTTTGTTAGATATATTAGCATGATTTTAGCATCTCTTTTGATATGCCTGTTTAGATTAGCTTTTGGTTAACTAACACTAACGATTTTCTTGTGTCTTGTGTTTTGTTATCATTTGCTAACCTTGTCCATTTAGCAGAGCATCAGTTTCCATAGATCAAATTTCAAAATTGGATAATCAATTTGACAACTTTCAACAATGGATGTCCCAAGAATACCCTAATAGTGGAGCTCTTCCTTTAATTCAAGGCCTAAAGCGCATGATTCAAAGTGATAAGAATGGAATTGATATATTGTTGGTATTTCTCCAATTGTTGATTCTAATGTCATTCCTATAAAGAGTTGTGTTGAGAACTTAGGTTATTCACAACCTTCTACACAAATCGATCATTCTATTCCTTTGACCACTCCGATGGTTGGTATTCCTACTTTCACTTCAAACATCATGGCTACATCAACTCAACATTTCATACCTACAACCATTAGTCATGAGGGCAGTCCCTCTTCTTCAATAAGCCCTTCATCCTTACCCATGTCTTCAATAAGTATTCCCCTTTTCTCTCACCGAATCAATGTGATGCATGGGGAAAATTCATCCAATCATTCTTTTCTTCCTTTTAGTGTCCCATTTCCTACTCAATCATCTCCTATGCCTACCTACCATAATGTTCCTCCACCTTATTCTCAATCAATGCCTTCTTTCAACAACATCACACCACCTTCTCAATCAAACATGTCTAACATGAATTCTTGAACTGAAGCAACCATTAATATTCTTTCTCAAACTGTGTCATCATTGCAACAACAAATCACTTCCATGAGTCAATCCAAGTTTAGTGTGCCCATGTTTGATGTTGCGAGCCCACTTTCTCTTGATATTGTTAGAGCCATCCCTCCTAAACATGTTGAAGTCCCTCAATTGGAACTCTATAATGGAAAAGGTGATCCTTTAACACATGTTAAGACATTCCAAACTTTGTGTACTGACTTTTCTTATGATCAAAGATTGCTTGCTAAATTGTTTACTAGAACATTGAGAGATAAGGCTATACAATGGTATTTCTCTTTTCTTTCCTATTCTATTACTTCTTTTCAGCAATTATCAAATGCTTTTATTCAACAATTTCAAAACAACATGGGTCCTACGATCACTTTGACTGATTTAATGCATTGTAAACAAGGTGTTAAAGAAAAAGTGACTGATTTCATTGGTAGATACAAGCATTTGTGTTGTCAAATTTCTTTTCAAGTGCCTGATAATGATATTCAAAGAATTTTAATTTCTAATTTGGAAAAAGTTCTTAGAGAAAAACTTCTCCTTTCCAAGTTTACTTTCTTTCTGCGGTTGTGCACAACACTTCACAATTTTCAACTGACTATGAGTCAACTGGAGAAATCCACTCCTATGGCTCTGAGTGATAAGGGTGACAATGCTCAACATCCATTTGCAAAGTTCAGACCAAGCAAAGGATTCATCAAATTCAATGACAACATCAACAACAACAATATGAATGCTACAACAGGTGTGCCTCCTATTTCCAAATTTTTCAATAGAGAAAGATAATTTACTCCTTTGAATGAATCTTTACATAGCATTATGTCTCAGTTGTTACAAATAAATGGTATCAAACTTCCTCCAATAATACCAGTTGACCCTTCTAAGGAAGCCTCACCTTACTTTGATAATAATTCTTTTTTTCAATTTCATCGTCAACCTGGTCATGACACCGAGAAGTGTTTTTCATTAAAAAGTAAAATTCAAGTTTTGATTGATAAAAATACTATATCTGTGGTAGGTGTGAATGATAAGGGAAACAAATCAAGAGCCCCTCCTAATCAAATTCTTAAGAAATTTACTGATCTTTTACCTTCTCATACCTCTAATGTAATTGAGATTGAACATACCTCTTTCTCTCCTTCTGATATGACTACCATGGTTCAAAATTTGGTGAATATGCTAGAGAAACAAATCAAACCTAAATATCTGTGTCACATTTGACCCTACTGAGACTATTAGAGTACTTTATGGACCTCTATACATAGTTGCAAAGATTCAATAAATTCCTTATTGTGGTGTGCTTATTGATCCCTCTTGCATGGTTAATGTCATCATTGAGGAGTATCTTTTCACTTTACATTTGCATAAACCAATCTATGATGACACTAATATGGTCGTTAATTTATTTGATGGATTCTCTTTTCCTACCATTAGTTCTATCACACTTCCTATTGACGTTCATGTTGGCATATGTACAGAGTATGTTGACATGATGATATTGTGTTGTCATTGATGTCAATATGCTAAAGAGTGAACCGGTAATATGCTAAAAGAGTGAACTGGTAAATTGATGCCAGGCAACTAACAAGGTGGACCGGTATACTGTCGAGAACCGGTGTATGTGAAACAGTGAAGCGACATGTTTGTTCAAGTGAACTAGTATATTGAAAGGGGAATTGGCATATGGAATGTTTTTTATCAAGGCTTAAATATGGTATAACTACCAGTTGGTAGTCTCAGCTTCAGGGTTTTCGGTTGAAGTATTTCGAGCCTGTGTGATTCAACTGATGGCATTGTGTGATGAGTTAGCATTGTAATGGAGATCAGATCATGCTACCACGTCAGCCTCATGCACGTGAAGGATCTTGCATGAAGGAGATTGATCCTACCTACCTTGGGAATGTGCGAAGTCTTTGCAAATGATGGAGAACGCATGATGGGTTATCACCTCCAAGAAGCGGTGAAGAACAAATGATGGAGAATGTCTTGAGATCTATTCAAGACCGTTGTATTCAAATGAAAATTGTTCAATGGTCAAGATTGAACCGACTAAACTTCTCAACCTAAGTGTTTAGGGTTTAGGGTTTATGTTACCGACCTATCTGTTTCCTATAAGGTCGATGTTGTGTTTCATGTTGAAGTTGTTGGCAAATGTTGTGTGTGTATCTATGTACAGAGATATGTGATTCTTGCCAGACCAGTTGAGAGGATTGATACCTGCATAGTGTGTGTGTAGAAGAAAGGAACTAAAGCGGATCTGCATTGGCATTGAGTGCTACTACCAGATCATTATAATACCTATTGATCTCTAACCACTTCAATAGTTGGAAAATCCCTTAACAGGGTAGCTTTAACCAACTTGCTGTAAATCTTTTAACAGGGTGACTCAAAGCCATTGAGCTCATAAAATCCTTTGACAAGGTAACCTCTAACAGGGTTTAACCCTTAACCAGGTATTCTAGCCATCCCTTAACCGGGTGATCCCTAATAGGATTGGTTCCTAACAGAACCTGTTGTAACAGTCTTTAACTAGACCAGGCTCCTAATAGAGCGGACTTCTAAAGAGTTCAAAATAGCTTGTGGGTATTCATCCCCACCATGGGTTTTCCCAGTTGGGTTTCCATGTGAAAAATATGTGTGTCATGTGTGATGCCTCTTTCTTGTGATGTTTTGTTTTTTCCTATTTCAATGGTGAATCATGTTGATCTAGTAAGTTATTATATTCGTGATGTTAGATTACCTGTTTATGCACAAGGGTAGAGCCAAAATGAGGAAATAGGTTATGTGGAAAGTTAAGTGTTTTGGTTTATGTCTTTCACAGTCACATTGTGTTTAACCAGTAGTAATCTAGTTCAGACCGGTGTTAGTGATTGCCAGTCAAGTTCCCTGTTTGCTGTCAAACCGGTTCAGGAAATTTTTTTATGCCTGTATTGATTCACCCTCCCTCTTAGTACCAGTTTGGTACTCACTGCTCATCATCGAGTTATCAATTGGTATCAGAGCGTCCTCCTAGTCCTCTGTGTTGTAAGCTTAACCACTTGAGGGAAAGATCCTATTGTAATGATGAAGAGGGAAGGTCCAAAGTTTAATAGAGACAATTTTAAAATATGGAAAGATAGAATGAAGATATACATCAGAAGCATGGGTGCTCAGCACTAGAGCTATGTTGAATACGCCTATGCTATTCCTACCGATACTCTCACTGATGATCAAAAGAGAGAGATCTAGGAGAATGGGCAAGTCATGGAAGCCCTAATCAACAACTTATCTGACATTGAGTTTATCAATGTCCAGGATAAAGAAAATCCCCAAGAAGTATGGGACACTCTTGAGAATATCTATGGCGGTGATGAGCATGTAAAACAAGCCAAGGAAGAAAGCCTTAAAGGGAAGTTTGAAGACATGTGGATGGTTGAAGGTGAGACCATTCAACAATATGGAATAAGAATCAAGACTATTGTTGGAGACATCAAGAGTGTAGGAGGGAAAATGGAAGATTCTATTGTTATTAGTAAAGTCCCGAGGTCCTTATTACCGATCTATGCAATAAGGGTTGCTGCTATTCAGAAGTTGAGATCAATAGACAAGACTAAGGTATCCCTAGACTCCATCATTGCAAAATTAATAGCCTATGAGATAAATTGTTTTGATGGTAGACTTCAGAAGACTGAATCAGCTTTTAGGGCTTCTGCTGCACCATCTAGAAAAGGAAAAGAAGCAAGCACCAGTGGTGAACCAAGATAGAGCAAAGAAATGGATGGTGAGGAGATTCTGATGGAATTTGAAGCTCTTCTTACCAAGAGACTTCCTAAAGGAACCAAAAAATACAGAGGTAAGCTTCCTTTGAAATGCTTCTCTTGTAACCAGATAGGACACATCGCTATAAACTGTCCTAATGGTGACAACAAGGACAAACCAGAAAGGTTCAAGAAATTCAAAGGAGGAAGCCGGAGAAACTATTTTGTAGCAGTGGATGAAGGTGTCATAGATGAGGAATCTGAAGATGAAGAAAATGAAGATACTGTGTTTGTTGTAGTCAAGGAGGATGTGTCAGACAAGAAGGCTCTTGTCTCCTACTTTGATAATTCCAATGAGTGGATTATTGACAGTGGTTGTTCTCACCATATGACTGGTGACCGGAGCAATTTTATATCTCTAGAAGAGTATGATGGTGGTGTGGTTCATTTTGGTAATGATGCACCATGTATGGTCAAAGGCAGAGGGTCCATCTCTCTAAATGGAAAGAGTAGTGCTGACAATGTGTATTCGGTGGAAGGTCTCAGACACAATCTATTGAGTGTTGCCCAGCTGAATGACAGTGGACTCACTCTGGAATTCAAAAATGGAGTATGCAAAATCAAATGAAAGAATGGTGAACTGATGGGCACCAGTATGCAGAGCAAAGGTAACCTATTTCAGCTGAATGCTAGTATAAGTACATGTTTTATGGCTAAATTTGATGATAGCTGGATATGGCATAGGAGACTCTGCCATGTAAACTTTGATAACATAGTAAAGGCTAGTAAGATCAAGGCAGTTAGAGGACTGTCGATGCTGAGAAAACTGGAAAATCCTCTGTGCAGAGAGTGTCAATTGGGGAAAATGTATTCCTCAACCTTCAAAGGTAAATCCTTCACTGTAGACAATTTACTTGATCTTGTGCATACTGATTTGTGTGCTCCTATGAGAACTAGGAGTGTGCAAGGAGATAGGTATTTTATGATTCTTACAGATGATTGCTCAACAATGATGTGGGTCACATTCTTGAAGGACAAGTCTGAAGTCTTTGGAAAGTTCAAAGCTTTCAAAGCACTGGTAGAAAAGGAAAGTGGTAGAAGAATCAAATGCCTTAGAACTGATCAAGGAGGGGAATTCACTTCCGATGAATTCAACAAATATTGTGAAGAGAATGGCATCAAGAGGCAATTGTTCGCCCCTCAGACTCCATAGCAGAATGGCTTAGCAGAAAGAAACAACCGAACTATGGTTGAAGCGGCTAGAACTAAGTTGATCCAAGGAAAGGTTGCTCACACCTTTTGGAGAGAAGCGGTGAGCACTGCAGTCTACACAATGAACCGGGTACTCATCAAGAAAGGAAAGGATAAGACTCCTTATGAGTACTGGACTGGTAAGACACCATTGGTAAGCTACTTTAGAGTATTTGGTAGAAAATGTTATATGAAGAGGAGTGAACATTAGAGCAAGTTCGATGCAAAATGTGATGAGGGAATATTCTTAGGATATTCCACCAAGAGTAAAGCTCTCAAATGTTTCAATAATAGGACTCAGAGAATCATTGAAAGCATCAATGTTAGGGTTGATGAAAACTCTGACAAACCTGAGGAAACTGACAGTAAGCATGTAGGAGATGAACCAGTAGTAACCTTCTATGAACCGGTTGCAAATCAGCCCAGTACAAGTAATTGTGCTCCTACACTGGTAGATGCTGATGCAGATGAAGATGAGGATGAAGAAGAAAAGCAAGAGAAATCTATTAAGAATATACCTAGGTATGTCAAACTCAATCGTGATCCAAAGCAGATCATAGGAGACAAAGATGCAAGAATTCTCACAAGAAGAAAGGTCAGAGAAAGCTCATGTATGATCTTTGAATTTGAGCCTAAATCATTCAAAGAAGCACATAAAGATGAAGACTGGATCAAGGCAATGGAAGAGGAACTTGACTAGATAGAGAAAAATGGTACATGGTCTTTGGTATCCAGACCGGAGCATAAAAAAGTCATTGGAACCCAATGGGTCTTAAAAAATAAGCTAAATGAGGATGGCACAATGGTAAGGAACAAAGCCAGACTAGTGTGTAAAGGATATGCCCAAGAAGAAGGAGAAGACTATGGAGAAACCTTTGCTCTAGTAGCAAGATTGGAAGGAGTTCGTATGCTTCTTGCATATGCAGCTTTTAAAGGATTCAAGGTTTACCAAATGGATGTAAAATCTGCATTTCTAAATGGAATACTTGAAGAGGAGGTGTATATAGAGCAACCTGATGGGTTTTCCCTATCAAAAGACAGTGACATGGTGTGTAGGCTACATAAAGCCTTGCATGGACTGAAGCAGACACTTAGAGCATGGTATGAATGCTTCCACTCCCATCTTTTGAAGATTGGATTTGAAAGAACAAGTGAAGATAGCAATATCTACTTGAAATCTGAAGGAGATCAGATTCTGATTTGTGAGGTATTTGTTGATGACATAATCTTTGGTGGAGATGACAAGATGAGTCATGACTTTGCAGATGAGATGAAAAAGGAGTTTGAGATGTCACTCATAGGGGAGATTAAGTTCTTCATTGGACTGCAGATTCAACAAATGAAAGATGTAATCTTTATTACTCAGTCCAAGTATGTCAAAGAGGTGTTGAAGACCTTTGGCATGGAAGACAACAAACTGGTTGGTACACCAATTGTGACCAGTTGTAAACTATCAAGGATGACTCAGCATTGGTAAATGAGAAGGATTACCGATCAATGATTGGTAAGTTGCATTATGTAGTGCATAGTAGACCGGACATTGCACATGCAGTAGGGATTACCACTCGGTTCCAGAAGAGCCCAAGATAATCTCACTTGGTAGCAGTCAAATGGATTCTTAGGTATTTGAAGGGAACTATTGACTATGGATTATAGTATCCATACAATGATGATTTTAACCTAAGAGTGTTCACAGATGCTGATTGGGCTGGTAATGTGGATGATCGGAAGAGCACAACCGGTGGTGCATTCTTTCTCAGAGGTAGACTAGTCTCATGGATGAGTAAGAAGTAGAGTTGTATCTCTCAGTCTACAATAGAAGCGGAGTATGTTGCAACTTTTATGAACTGCACCAAGACTATTTGGATGAAGAATGTGTTGAATGGCTTCAAAGTTCATGTATCTGAACCGGTAAGCATATTTTGTGACAATACAAGTGCAATTAACATCTCCAAGAATCCAGTTTCACATGCTAGAACTAAGCACTTTGAACTCAAGTATCATTTTTTGAGGGAAAAGCTTCAGAACAAAGAGGTAGTATTGGAACATGTTTCCAGTACGGAGCAGTTAGCAGACATATTCACCAAGCCTCTACCAAAGGCTACATTTACCTATTTGAGAAGTGAATTAGGGGTGCTACCCCTTCAAGAGGTAAACTAAATTTTTTTGCTCCACATCAATCAGATCTTACTTTTCTATATCCTTTCACAATTGATGTGTTAAGGGATGCTACTCTTCAGGGGGAGCAGCATAGTGGAACAGGGAAACTTGTGCCTCCACTTTGGCATTGTTGTCAAAGGGGGAGAAGATGTGAAGCGGAGAAGATGTGATGTAGACATCTTTGTATGTTACCATCAATGCCAAAGGGGGAGATTGTTGGAATATGTACAAAGTATGTTTACATGATGATATTGTGTTGTCATTGATGTCAATATGCTAAAGATTGAACCGGTAATATGCTAAAAGAGTGAATCGGTAAATTGATGCCAAGCAACTGGCAAGGTGAACTGGTATACTGTTGAGAGCCAGTATATGTGAAATAGTGAAGCGACATGTTTGTTCAAGTGAACTGGTATATTGAAAGGGGAACCGACATATGGAATTTTTTTTATCAAGGCTTAAATATAGTATGACTACAGGTTGGTAGTCTTAGCTTCAGGGTTTCTGGTTGAAGTATTTTGAGCCTGTGTGATTCAATCAATGGCATTGTGTGATGAGTTAGCATTGTAATCGGGATCAGATCATGCTGCCACGTCAGCCTCGTGCACGTGAAGGATCTTGCATGAAGGAGATTGATCCTATCTACCTTAGGAATATACGAAGTCTCTGCAAACGGTGGAGAACACATGATGGGTTATCACCTCTAAGAAGCGGTGAAGAATGAATGATGGAGAATGTTTTGAGATCTGTTTAAGACCATTGTATTCAATTACAAAGTGTTCAATGGTCAGGATTGAACTGACTAAACTTCTCAACCTAAGTGTTTAGGGTTTAGGTTTTATGTTACCGACCTATCTGTTTCCTATAAGGTCGATGTTGTGTTTCATGTTGAAGTTGTTGGCAAATGTTGTGTGTGTATCTATGTGTAGAGATGCGTGATCCTTGCCAGACTAGTTGAGAGGATTGATACCTGCATAATGTGTGTGCAGAAGAAAGGAACTAAAGTGGATCTGCATTGGCATTGATTGCTACTACCAGATCATTGTAATACCTGTTGATCTCAACCACTTCAACAATTGGAAAATCCCTTAATAGGGTAGCTTTAACTAGCTTGCTGTAAATCCTTTAACAAGGTGACTCAAAGCCATTGAGTTCATAAAATCCTCTGACAAGGTAACCTCTAACAAGGTTTAACCCTTAACCGGGTATTCTAGCCATCCCTTAACCGGGTGATCCCTAATAGGATCTGTTCCTAACAAAACTTGTTGTACCAGTCTTTAATCGGACCAGGCTCCTAATAGAGAGGACTTCTAAAGAGTTCAAAATAGCTTGTGGGTATTCATCCCACCATGGTTTTTCCTAGTTGGGTTTCCACGTGAAAAATATGTGTGTCATGTGTGATGCCTCTTTCCTGTGATGTTTTGCTATTTCCTATTTAAGCGATGAATCATGTTGATCTAGTAAGTTATTATATTCCTGATGTTAGATTACCTGTTTATGCACAAGGGTAGAGCAGAAATGAGGAAATAGGTTATGTGGAAAGTTAAGTGTTTTGGTTTATGTCTTTCACAGTCACATTGTGTTTAACCAGTAGTAATCTGGTTCAGATCGGTGTTAGTGATTGCCAGTCAAGTTCCCTGTTTGTAGTCAAACCGGTTCAAGAAAAGTTTTTGTGCCTGTACTGATTCACCACCCGCCCCCTCTTAGTACCGGTTTGGTACTCACTATTCATCATTGAGTTATCAGTTCACACTAAATCTATGGATGTCAACTTTGTTATCATTCCTTCCTGTGAGATTTTTCCAAGATCAAGGGCACAATGAAAAGTATAAAAGAGAGATAGAAGAATGACAAGAAAAAACTGTATTGTCATCAATATACAAATGATCAACTGGATTAACCAATACAATGAATATAGACCTGGTTATATAGGCAAGGCCATATGGATGTACGAGCACACAATCATGACATGTGGCTCAATGAGAAACAAGGGTAGGTAAGAAATACTAGGGGTAGGTAGGATAAATAATATAATATTCCACAAGAGGTGGATGACCCACCGAATGTAGAGTGTAACAGCAAAATAAGACCACAAAATGCGGAATTTATCCTACAAGCTATATCCCTATGTGCACACTTCCCTAAGTGTCTCAAATCCAAACTATGAAGAGATGCATTATCTTAAGTAAAGTAAAGTAAAGTGTAATAATATCCATGATGAATATTTATTTACACAAACACTCCCCTTAAGTGCAACTTAGGGAAATGAAGACTCAAGTCAACAATGCAAGATGGGTCCCGACTACTAGGCCATGATAGGTACCCATGTACAATATGAAAATGAAAGCAAAACTATGCAATGCAATCTCTCACAAATGGAGAAAGGGAGAAAAACTAGTGGGAAAAAAATTCCCCCCCAAAGAGAGATGAATGTACAAAAGACTCTCAAAGAAGAAGGACAAAACCTCAAAGAGGAAAAAAGTCCCCCCAATAAGAGAGCAAGGAGAAGTCAGTTGACCCCCCTTAATGAGACATCCCACACCCCCAAGAGATCTCACAACTGTTGGAACTTACTCGTAGTGAAAGGTTTGGTAAAGATTTCAGCAACCTACTCTGCTATAGGAAAACACTAGAAATCAATGACTTGCTCCAGAATCAGCTCTCAGATATAGTGCATATGGATCTTGATGTGTTTGGTCCATTGGTGCTGGACCGAGTTCTTCAAGATTGCAATAGCACTCTGATTGTCGCAAGGTAGAACTGTCGGTCGTGGAGTGGTGAACCCAAACTCTGTGAGAATCTGCTGAAGCCAAATTGTCTCAATCATTGCATTAATAGTTCCTCGATACTCAGTCCCAGTCGAAGAGAGAGCAATAGCATGCTGCTTCTTACTCTATGAACAAATGGGGCCTGAACTAAAGTGAAAATAATAAGCTTAAGTAGACTTACGATCATCAAGATCGCCAGACCAATTAGAGTCTGTGTAACCAACCAAGAGAAGTCCTGTGCCTGTTGCCTAGTGAATCCCATAGTGATGTGTACCCTAGATGTAATGAAGGATGCATTTGGCAGCTTTCCAATGAAGCTCATGTGGTTCCTGCATGAAGTGGGAAACCATGCCATCCATAAATGAAATATCAGGGCACGTGTGAGTCAAGTAGATGAGACTACCCACAAGCTGACAATACAATGTGGCATCAACTGGTGGAGAAGAGCACTAAGCCTCAAACTTGACTCCTGAAAGAAAGGGAGTCAGTGCAGGCTTACAATCAACCATATGAAAGAGTGCAAGTAGATCGAGAGCATACTTGGGCTGCGATGGTGTAATCCCGAAAGGTGACTGTGAAATCTCTATCTTGAGAAAATAGTACAAAAGACCCAAGTGAGTCATAGCCAAACTGTCATGCAAAGGAAATTTGACCCTGCTAATGATGGATGTGGTGCTTCCTGTAATGATCAAATCATCAACATAGAGCACAAGTATCAAGTGTGAGTCATCCTATCGTAAAATGTAGACATTCAGATTAGAATGATACCTGGTGAGCCCTACTAAGAGAAGAAAGGAATTGAACTTGGTGTACCAAGCCCTGGGGACATGCTTAAGGCCATAGAGAGATTTCCTTAGTCTACAAACCAAGGAAGTATCCTAGATGAAACCCTATGGCTACTCCCTATATATCTCCTCATCAAGATCACCATGAGCTGCAGCAATAGAAAGTGTCAAGTGAATGGAGTTCATCTTGTCTACGGGTGCAAAGGTCTTAGTATAGTCAACACCTGGAACCTAAGAGAAACCTTTCATAGCAAGCCGAGCCTTATACTTATCCACACTACCATCTGCTACAAACTTGGTTCAACAGATCCACTTACATCAAACAATCTTTCTCCCCTTAGGGAGATGAAATAAATACCTTGTGTTGTTCTTCATCAAGGAACTATACTCTTCCTCCATAGCTTGGTCCCACTCAGGAACCCTTGATGCTTCCCAAAATGTCTATGGATTGGAAGTGGTAGCAATGAATGCATGTGGAAGATCCTAATGTTGTGATCGAATCCTCCATGTATCTGAAGGATCCCCAACAAGAGAACCTAAGGACTCAAGTGTCTGTCGAGCCTAATGAGGTCTAGGTCGAGGTGGAGAATGAGGCTCCTCAACTGCAAGTGGACCCTATGGAGGTGTAACCCTGCGAGTCAGAGTTGAAGGAGTCTCATCATCTGAATCACTAGCATCACTATCCACAACAGAGGAAGGTGGAGGAGATAGAGAGGATAAGCTAGGAGAGCTTTCCTCAAAGTGGACACTCCTCTCAATAAACACCTCACGTGTCACAAGATCCATCAATATATATGCCTTAACACCCTCAGAATATCCAACAAATATGAAAGGCCAACCCTGAGGTTCTAATGCCTTACATTTCAGTGGAGGTATGCAAGCCTGTGCTGGACACCCAGATACTCTGAAATGTCTCACAATCAGTTTCCTACCAGCCCAAGCTTCAAAAGGAGTAATACCTTGCAAAGCTTTGTGAGGAAACTGATTTTGGATGTGTGTGGCACAACTAATAGCCTCTGCCCAAAAGGCGGGATCAAGAGAACATGCATGTATCATATAACTAGCCATTTCTTTGAGAGTTCTATTCTTGTGCTCTACAACTCTGTTCTGCTATGGAGTGTATGCAACAAAATGCTAAAGATCAATCCCCTCAAATGTACAAAAATCCTCAAGTCTTTTGTTCATAAATTCCCTTCCATTATCTGTACGAAGAATCTTGACCACTTTCATGGATTGCTTCTCCACACGAGTCTTGAAGTCTTCAAATCTGTCAAATACTTCACTCTTATGAATGAGAAAGTAGACCTAAGTGAAGTGGGAGTAGTCATCATTGAAGGTGAGGAAATAGCGGGCCTTGCTAATTGAAGGTGCTAGAAATAGACCTGCTACATTGCTGTGAACAAGTTGAAGAACTTCCAAAGCTCTCCAAGCTTTCCCCTTATCAAACTTCTCCTCAGGATGCTTGCCCATGGAACAACCTAAGCACACACCCTCTAAAAAAATGATTCGAGGTAGACTTGTGACCATGTCTTTAGTGCTGAGTTGTTGAATATAGTGATATAGTGGTAGTTGAGGTGACCAAACCGCTCATGCCATAGATTACTTTCTGAATTTGAATGAGTAACCAAGGCCCTAGAAGGAGAACTTGGCACAAAGTGGGAGAATGAATAAAGCCTTGAGTTGTCATTGACTTGTCCCACTTCTACCAAGGCATCATCATTAAGTTCCTTACCACAATTGAATCATGTGTAAACTCAACCTTTTTTCGATTCCCGTAGTGAGTGATTTGGTAGATAGAGAGAAGGTTGGTAGACAAGTTAGGAACATAAAGAACATTCTAAAATGTTCCATCATCCATGTCAACTGAAACTTTCCCTTCAACCTCTACTTGTGTATCATCACCTATGTAAATGTGAGGTACCTTAGATGGCTCCAATGAAGAAAACTGCTCCTTTGTAGAACCCATGTTATAAGAGGCACCCGAGTCGACTATCCACTGCTGTGAAGAACCTGTTGTAGCCACAAATGCTTTCTCTTTTCCCTTATACCGTGAGGAAGAGAAAGGAGATGAATCCTTCTTTGTGTAGGCGGATGGCAAGTTGATGTTGTTTTTCTTAAGAAGATTTGTCAACTCATCAACTTGCTTGGTGTCGCATCGATGCTCATCATGACCATACTTCTTGCAATATGCACAAGTTGGTTTATCCTTCTTAGGTGTAGTCCCCTTTTTGAAAGAGGATGAAAAATTGCCTTGTGATGGAGAGGATGATTGCCCTTTTTGCTGCTGTGGTTTTGACTTAGATTGCTTCTTCTTCTTGTTGGAATCTTTGCCTTGACTCCCTTGACTCCATTGATTAGCCACCAAAGCCTTGGACTTTGAAGACTTGAGAAGCCCCACGATCAACAACTTAGATTGTTCCAATATCAACATTTTTGTGAAAGCATCAAATGAAGGCATAATGTAGGAACTCCCCAATATCAAATGATGAGTTTAGAAGCTAGACACAAATGTTGCATATTCTGGTGCAAGCTTGTCCAACAAGTTGAATATCAAGTGAGCATCCTTTTTGTCAATTCCACAATCCTTAATCTTTTCTCTTAGCTCATTTTCTTTGGTGACATAATCTTGGATTGTATCAAAACTCTTGGGATCCAGTTGGTGAGCTCATTGTCAATCTTGTAACCTCTGATTTCATCAACTTGACCATACAATTTCTGATACATATCCCAAGCCTCTTTGATTGTTGTACACTTATCAATGTGAAAAATGAGGTCATCTGATACATACTTATGCAAAGTTCCAAGAGCCATACAATTATTAATGAGCCATTCTAACTGAGCATTAGGATCAGCCTTAGGATCAGGCGGCATTGCTATTGTTCCATCTATGTAATGTGTGAGACCTTTTTCCATTAATTTGCTCCATACTTTAATTTTCCATGATACATAATTATGTGGAGTTAAAGGTGGAAATTTATGAGGACTCATTGCAACAAAAATGAAAGAGAGACACAATCACATAAGGCACCCCCCCAAATTCACTAAATCAAAGAACCGCCCCCCCCAAAAAATGATGATTAGGCACTTTATACTTAGTGTGTGTACAATGGGCCACTTGCAAAAAAAATGGCAAACAAGGTTTTTGATTTCAACTTTACAACTGCCTTAATAAGGCCAAAGAAGACTCAAACTAATAATGCAAGAGATCTAAACTAAGATCCAAGAAAATTACAAGTACCAAGTAGGCCAAATAAGACCAATATCTGAAAGTACAATTTCCACTCAAAATCTCTGAAATCTGATCATAGATTATGAAAGTAGATGAAAAAATATGCACTTAAAAAAAAAAAATGACACTTGAAAAGGAGGTCGTATGAGCTCAAACAAAGCCTTTGAAGTTGCAAAATTGAGGATTGAACAGGTACAGCTGAGAGAATCTGAAAATTCTGAAAAACCGTACCTGCCCGAATTGGGCAAAAAATTCCTCCAACACCCAAAATTCGATTTTTCACAAAAATAGGTCGAGTTTATACTCATTTTTTATGGAAACGGCCTTCCGGATGCAATGGTGAGGTCAAAAACACTCTAAGATGCCTCCAAAAAATGCTATCCCTCAGATTCAAAAATAGAAGCCTTCCAAGATGTCTCCAAAAACTAATCTATTGAAGCTCCAATGGCTCTGATACCATGTGAGATTTTGCCAAGATCAAGAGCATAATGAAAAGTATAAAAGAGAGACAAAAGAATGACAAGAACAAATTGTATTTTCATCAATATGCAAATGATCAACTAGATTAACCAATATAATGAATATAGGCCTTCTTATATGGGCAAGGCCATATGGATGTACAAGCACACAATCATGACATGTGGCTCAATGAGAAACAAGGGTAGGTAATAAATACTAGGGGTAGGTAGGAGAAATAATATAATATTCCACAAGAGGTGGATGACCCACCGAATGTGGACTATAATAGCAAAATAAGACCACAAAAGGTGAAATTTCTCCTACAAGCTATATCCCTATGTGCACACTTCCCTAAGTGTCTCAAATCCAAACTACGAAGAGATACATTATCCTAAGTTAACTAAAGTAAAGTGTAATAATATCCATGATGAATATTTATTTACACCAACACTTCCTCTAAGCAATTCTGTGTGAAGTTGGGCTATCCTTGGCTATCTTGCATGAAGGCTATTGCTTCTCCAATCCATAAAATGTTTGAAATTTCCACACAATGGAGAAATCATAACTATTAACCATAGCTTATTTCGACTAGCTAAAAGAAGCCCACGTGTTCCTATTGATTTCTTTTGGCCTAAACAATTTCAATCTCTTTCAATCTTATCAAAAGTGGAAGAAAGATATGATCCTATCCTTAAGCCAACCTAGAACTCCAAAGCTTGATATTCCCATCCTTCTTTAAGATGAGGTTCTTCCCTTGATGGATAGAACTAACCTTCCTCCTAAGGAATATTCCCAACCTATTCCAATGGATGAAAATATTTCTTCTCCTAAGAAGGATAAAAATATTAATCCTAGGGTTATACCTATACCTCTGCCTCATGATGGACTTGGTCTCCTTCCAACACCAAACATTCCTCCTTTATATGGTGCAATTCCACCTCCTTGCTCTTATAGAGAGAAGAGACCCACCTCTCCTCTTTTTCAACCTAAAAGACCTCAACCTAAACCTTCAACTATCAAATATGAGAATATTTTTCCTGCAACAAATATTTCTCCTCCTTCCCAGTCTTACGCTAAGACTCGACAAAATAATTGTGTGAGAGACCACCGATGAAAGTGTTGTACTTGGGCTCATGAAGTTGTTCCTCAAAATATTCAATCCCCCAAAACACCAATAGTTGACATGATTCCCTTTTCTCCTAAACAAGATGTTGAACCTACATCTCCAAATCATAAGTTGCAAAAAACATGTGATGGTTTTACTCCCATTCGTGTTCGCACTACTCTTTCTATAAATCTTGATGAAGAAATAGGTGAAAATATTATTCATGATGACAATACAACTCCTAATGCTTCTGATAGTGACTATGAATATGTTGACATGGACAAACATTTATCTGTAGATTTTTCAAAAGTCTTAATCTGAGCTCCTAGAAACAAACAAAGTGACTTAGCACATGAGCATAGTCCATGTTTTGATATTGTGATAGCTCCATCTGCTGTGCTCTATGCCTCTCCTATGGAATGTTTTCCGCCTTCTTGGAATAGTGATCAACAAGATCGAGAGGTGGATGACGTGCTATATTAGCTTCATTAAAACCGTAGATCCTCTACCTCTCTCTCTTTTCTTTCTCTTTTGTGACCATTCCTCTATGTGTATCCCTGTTCTTCTATGTTCCCTAGTTTTGTCTACTTGAGGATGATGCAAATCAATGAGATCTCTTTTGGTCTCTTTCATGTTGACTCAAAAGACACCTTCTATTCCCTTTCTTCCAAGGTAGTTTCCTTTCTTTGGGGAATGATGACTATTATATGCATATATATATATATACATGAGTTATCATACAACATACTGACCCCGAGGAAAGTGAAACTACCTCGTGATTTATGTTTGTGTTGATTATCCTTGGGTTTATTCCTCAATTGGGGGCTAAATCCTTGCAATAATGTACTCTCTCTCTCTCTCTCTCTCTCTCTCTCTCTCTCTCTCTCTCTCTCTCTCTCTCTCTCTCTCTCTCTCTCTCTCTCTCTCTCTCTCGGGTGTATCCCACCTTAAAGTAATTGCTCCCGGTAAGGTGTGCATGATTTCTTTAACATGGGGGCATACACTCCACTCATATTTTCCTTCGTTATACTCAAAGTTACTTAGTCAACTTGGCTTTACTTTGTAATTTTTGGCATCCTTTCTTTTCATGACTCATAGTGAGGGAAACCTTGCTACATGCAGTCATGTTCCTTCCCTCTTGATCTTCCCTTTTACTTTGTCAATTGATGTCGTAAGATCCTTAGTCCACTAGGGGCTTGGTGTATCTTGCCTCCTTGACATGGTGAAAGTCTTTCAATCTTGTATCCTTATACTTTACCAGTAGTATTGGCATATGCTTATACTCCCACTAAAGTGGGGGCTCAATGTAGCATCATAAAATTGTGAACTTGCAATTTTCAACCACATTTGGGTCCTCACATTGGCGAAATGAATCCCTAAGATCAATTGGAGACCCGAGACATGCTCACACTATATGAAGCTTGCATTTCCTCACACCCCGCACTCCCTGTTGTTTCTTCTTCTCCTAAATTAGGGCAGGACAAGAGCATGGCACCCCTGTCTCCTAGGAAAGGGGGGTGGCATCCCTATCCTTTCCCTATTTTGGGCCCCCTCCATTCAAACTTTGCATTGGGCTTTGCCTTTTGGAAGCAAGAAAGTTTCCCTATGTCAGCCTATAACAAAAAATCAGTCAATTAACCCTAATTGGCGAATATATAAGACACATTCTCTCTCCCATCGGCAAAAGTAAAAAGGTTAAAGAAGATACATACTTGAAGAGGAAATTGAGATCCTAAGTGAAATCAAGCATTCAATAATTCAAGCATCCATTGAGCATCTCAAGTCTCCTTTCAAGGCTAGGTGTTGTATTCAAGTCAAGGATTCAACCATTGAAGTGGAGATCTCTCTTGACATTCAATTCTACATGTCCTTCAAACAACTCTATCAACATCTCAATTACATCCTCCCTTGAGGTGAAATCCATTCCAACCATTTACTTTCATTACTTGAAAGTACTTTTCATCATTTGGTTGATTCTGGAACTACAGTTTGACCTAAAGGAAAACTCCAAATTCCAACAAAATTTTCTCTCTTTTATGTGTGTAGGTTGCAAGTGCGCAACTGTATTTGTAGATTTGGAATCCATTCTCATAGGTGGAAAAACTCTTTTCGGCGCATGGATTCTTCGGAGGACCGTGTGCACTATGAATATAGTCCCAACAATTTGTAGGGGAGCTTCTTGGCCTTTTACTGCTAATTCCAGGTGCACAGCTTTCTATCTCAACTTATAATCATTTCTTTGTCTCTTTTACACTTAGTCTTAAATCACATAATTCAACCTATTGAATTCTAAAAGAGGGGCTACTTTCACTTTCTAATTTCATTATCAATTCACTTAGCATTGAATCTCTTGAGATGGGATCTAGTGAATTCTCCCCACTCTTTTAAATGCAATATGTGTGAGATATTGAAGAGAATCTTTTGAAAAACTTTCACTCCTTTCCTTGAGGAGAGAAAAACTTTCCTCTTGACTTCTCCCTCACCCTTTTTTACCATATTACACTAATATTAGATTTGAACCTATACACATGAAAATGAGGAAAAATGGTTGTGTTGTATAGGGGATTTCCTAAGTCAAACCCCATATTGGTGTTCTTGCATCCACAACTACAATTAATGAAAACAAGATCTTTGTTACTATTCACTAAAGTTGTCATTAGTTTTCATGATTCAAAGTCATTCTATATACTCTAGTCGGTTACTACTACCGAAATATTTAGTCGGTAAGCACAGAGCAGTCAGTAACAGAAGAAATAGTCACACAACCTAGTCTACACTGAGATGTCTACCGAGTAACTTTCTATGTCTTCTGAGCAGCAATAATGTTATACCAAGTTAACACACACCGAGTGAAACGTGTTACCAGATTCATTGAACCTAGACACATATTGGTAAACGTGTTACAAGATCGAGGAACAAGGAATCATTATCACTTCGGAAATTGTACCAAAAGATTTTGTATGATTTTGAGGTTATCTATCCAATGAAATATTTTGCATGGTTATTCATTTAATGAATCATGTTTGTAAGATCTAAGCAATGAACAAGATCACCGACATAAGAGATCTATTTATACAACATGAAGCAAGGATCAGAATGAGAATATATGTGTGTGAAGCAAGACATAAGCAAGAACAGAGTATTATGACTGTCAGAGACACAGAGGTCACCGAGAAGGATTTCAGAGAACAGTCAAGGAATAGAGTAAATAGAAGAATTTACTGAGTTACTTTATGAGTTACTGAGGTATGCTATAAGCAAGGTGATCACATTTTGAGCACATAGAATCTGCTCTAACATTTCAGATGTGAAGTTGCAGATATTTGTAATATTTGACTGTAATATTTTGAGTTGTAAAAGAAACCTTTAACAGGGTAAAAAGACTCTAACAAAGTCTATAAATTGTAAATCCTTTAACCAGGTACAACATTTAGAATAAGTGTTGTAAAATCCTTTAGCAAGGTAGATCTAATGATCTTTGATACTCCTAACAGGGTAAGCTATCAGAAATAGCTAAACATGTAGCTCTAACCGAGCAACCTTTATTATTGCAGTAGTGAAGTTGTGGGTGCCATCCCCACCGCAGTTTTTCTCTCTAACCAAGATTTTCTGTGTAACCAAAATATATGTGTTATGGAGTGAATCATGTATGATTGTTATTTATTTGTTTTAGCTTTATATTATGTTACATCTGTAGACACCTAAAATTGTCATGTCTAATTAAATAAATATTTTATTTATTTAATTATCTTTAGCCTAATTCTTCTATTAATTAAATGAATATTTATTTATTTAATTAATTTATTTATCCTCTTTTAGCCTTATTTCTCATTTAAATAAATACTTTTATTTATTTAAATTATCCTTTTCTTAAATTAAATAAATATCTTATTTATTTAATTGATCCCACTTCTTCTATTAATTAAATGAATCTTTATTTATTTAATTAATTCATTAGTCTTTTCTACCTATGACACATGCCATTCATCTCTTAATTCCTACACTACCTACCCTCTCATTATTTTATTATTTCCTCTACCTACCCTTTAATCATAGCCGACCATTTATCTTTTACACCTCTCAATCTTATCCCTCCATTCATATAGTGTCTTCTATATAAGGAGATGCTTCCTTCATTATCAACCCTAATAAATCATTCTAATCAATCTATGCATCCTCACTATGCATTCAGCCCCAACTACACTTTCGAACTTGCATATGCAATCAAGCCTACTTGCAACCACATTTCTGTTCTTTGTTGAGCTCTTGTGCACACATAAAATCCGAGAGCAAATATATCAAGCAAGATCAATGGAGATAGGAAGAATGGAGATTCAAACCCTATTGGACATGTGATGGTATAATCTTTGTGATTTCATTTGATTTGCATTGTCTTAGGTAGTCTTCATATGTTATGGTGGATCTTTGTTGTTGTTAGGCTAGGGTTTTGTGGTTGAATCAATTTAGTCTTTCATCATTGTTGTTATCCATTTTCACCATATACAACATCAGTTATTGGTTTATGCTTAATAGTAAAGTTATTATTGGAGAAAAGTTTTGAAGTACTGATTCACCCCTCCCCTCTCAGTACATTAGCTTTCCATATTGGGCCTAACAATCTTATCATATATGTAGAGTGTTGTAGTCTACTGCTCAAAGTGTTGAAAACTCAAATATGTATATCTCCCTCAATAATAATTCTACATAAAATTTATAAAATAATAGAATATGTTCTTTATAGATGGGGTTCCCAAGGTTTTATTGAATGTAAGCCAACAAGTAATGATAAAATGAAATGATCAAGACCCAAACATAAATTATGGAAGTTGACACTCACAGAGATTTGAATTTGGGTCCCTTTTAGAAGGACTAGGGAATTAGGCACTCTATTCCACTTAAAAATGGACGAAAAAAGTATGGTAGTATGTCATGATAAAAAATGTAGGATCTAATCTCAAAATTAGCATATGATGAAAATGAAGTTATGGGTTTAATAATAAAAAATTATAAATGTAGAATAGTGCCCAAATAGGCTTAAAATGATCTAGGAGAAAGCATAGTAAAGTAGAGGCCGAAATAGAATGTGAAATTATAAAGGGATACAATTTAAGACACTACATTAATAAAATAATAAAAAATCAAAAAATAATGTGCAATCTATATAATGATAGATTATAGAAGTGGTCATAGATTTAGACATGACTATAATATTTTAGATACAAGACGACAATTGTAATTGTTGAAAACAGTACAAGACTAACAGCAGGGGGTGAATTATTTTGAAACTTAAAATACTTTACTTTTGATCAATTCAAATTCAAACCACAATTTAATACTAAAATTATGAAACATGAAAGCACAAAACACATCATCGACAAGGACACTATGTTTATGTGGAAAGTATTAAACATGAAAGCACAAAACACATCATCAACAAAAACACAATGTTTAGGCTCAAGGCCAAGGAGCTCACTACCCTTGAAGGACTTGCAAGACTAAGGTGCACAACCTTAGGGAAAGATACAAAGGGTTGCACAAGATTATAAATGAAACACACCTTTCGACAAGTATAGAGGAACAAAGAAGTGCAATGAATTAGATCTCCTTATATTGAAATTTTCCTTGAACCACTATGTAAAGCGACCGATATCATGGCAAACACTATCTCAACTCTCTTCTCAACTCTCTTTTAAACTTCCACTATATCAGATATACTTGTGCATTAGTCACATCTAGTTCGCATCAATTAACATACATCCCATCCTTAAATCATACATTCATACTCCTATATATACAAGATAATTCACTAAAACTCTCAACTATGTTGACCACAGAGAAAATAAGAAACATTACATAAATTTGGCAACCTAGACCCAAAACATCCATTGTGGTCCACTTCAGGAGATAGAGGGGACCCAAACACATCATAACACAACCTTCACAAATAAATCCAATGAACCCCACACGCTAGAATATCCTCCAAGGTTGACATAAAATGAAATGTTTTGATAAAGAATGTAGTACACCAACTACTCAACCTTAAAACCATTTTCCAATGCATGAAACATAATGTGGATCTACGCACACCATGGTGAGGGCCATATAACTATAAAATATCAACCACCAAAGTATATCCAAACCATAAAGGCATGATCCATATAGGATACACCACCTCGGTCAACCGAAAACCAAGCCAATTGACAACACTAAATTCAAGAAACCCCAACTTCACTTTCCAATCAAATCATTACTAAAAAATTGAATTGGAATATTTCAAAAATCAAATAAACATGTCCTCTAAGACAGATCACTAAAAACCACATATTAGAGAATCACCAAGCATTCTTCAGATTAGTTCCTAACAAACACCCTACTATCAGAAACAACAACTAACTCAACCATCTGAGCAACCTATAAAATCGATAGCACAACATACATAGATTATAAACATTTTATCCAAAATTGCACTCCATAATTTTCTCATACTCGAGGAATGAAAAAATATTTGTCCACCGAGACATTAAACACTCTTTCCTACATAAATATTGTTTCTAACATATTTAAACTTCTACTACACCAATCTTCTACAACCACCTCAATATCACTTCTAGACCATACAAGAATATCATAAAATACATTTCCAAACCAAGTACAATAGATAGTGTCATCAATGACAACACAAGACAAGTTGACATAAATGACAACAAAACTTAACAACTCAAGTTTCCAACAATACTATCCAATTGACTTCTAGAGCTCAAAAATATATTAACTAAAAAAATCCTTAAACTTACAAATAAGATCTAATTTACAACTTACAACATATTGTGTTAATCTCATTTAAATATCTAAAAGTAATCCTGACCCTACTAATTTCATTTAAACAATAGTGTGATTTACTAATTTTCCATTTTCAATACTTTCATGGATATAACCCTTGATTTAATCAAAAGTATACTAAAATGTAGAGCTTTGGGCAATTGATGTATCCTCACAATCAATTATTGCACCTTGTCAGAAAATAAATTAGATATAGTGGGCTTTAATATATTGAAAGAAGAAGTGTATCTTGTTGAATTATGTTCAATAGATTGGAAACATCTCTCATAGTAGCTTGATTTAGGTGAATGAATTGAACATATGAAACCAAAATGCATCAATAAAAATGAGACATTATTTATTTCAGTTACTAGATCCTTATATTAACAATTTTATATCAGCTACCTCAAATGCCCTACTTATAATTACCCTTTTTACCCATTTATGTTGGTTCATATCACTATTAAATATATTATCAATTGGTTACCTCCTTCCCAATATTTATAATAACAAAATTCCATGACTATAAATATCTCCCTAAGGAGCCACAATGCTACTGAATCCATATTTTGTAGTCAAGTCAATGATTCTAGTCATTTACTTTATTCTAACATAAAAATTTATAAGTTTTTTAGAAGGGTATTTAATCAAATATATATGATGTGGTATAGCCCATCAAACCTTTTGTGATGGTGAAAACTGGGAGTAGGTAGTTTAGGACCTAATCCCACTTTCATCTATAATTGGAATATGAAAGATCCTAAGGAAGTGGTTCACTTGACTAATTCTTGTGAAAGAGAGTCAATAAATTCTTTTAGGGTTTTTATTCCTTTGCGGATATCAAAGGAAATGAGTCAAATGCAATATGCAAACAAACTAAACTAGTAGAGGTAACAAAATTGAATAGAATAAAAACAAATAGAAGACTGATACACAGATGAAACTGAAACATAGAGTACGGATATAAGAGGAGAATTATGATGTGCACCTAATACTGAAATATAAGCCTAAATTAGGACTAGCATGCTGGGCACTCTAATCCTAGTGACTGTAATGACCTGCAAGCTGTAAATATGCAAATTGAACTGCTCTAGATATGAATAGCCAAAATTTGTACCTAAATGGGGAGGACTAGGGCACTAGATGCTTCGATCCCAGAGGTCTTGGCCTAAATTTTGGATCAGGATTTGTGCCTATTGATTGAGACTTCTTGGAAACTTGCAAGTCTGATAATAAGATTGTACCTATTCCTACAATCTAAAAATGGTGTGTTTGTGGCTATATAGGGTTTTGCCTTAGTCAAACCCCTTGTTTTGATGATTTCCACCTCTACAAACAACCAATAAAGTATTGACAATAATGTGTGCCCTATAATCTCACACGTTTGTAAGATTCCTATAAGCTAAAATACAAACTAGAGTTCTACCCTATGTTTGAGGAAAAAACCTAAATATATGTCATGTAAATGCTTCAAATCACAAATGCAATAAGGATCTAAAGCAATCATACAAATATAAAAATGAATGATGTGTAGTTCTGAAACTCACATAGAGATATGAAAATAACATGAAACCATAACAAACCCTAAGGGAGAGGTACAAGCCAATCAACAATCAGTGATCTCCTTATTATTGTTAAACATCTCCTAAGATTCCATGAATGATGAGAAAAGGTTGATGGAGACTTGATTGACGATAGGTTTGTTAATTGTAGACTTCACATAAACCTATACTTTCACTTCATAAGAGTCTCCTTCAATTGCTTGATTTTAGATCCTTCAATTGAGGAAAGAAAAGGTTGTATATATGAAACCCTAACTTTAATTTCGATCATAGGCCGACCTAGAATTGATAAAATCTCACACAAAGCAAGATTTGAACATTATAATATCGCTAAATTAAGATCCTAAAATTCGGGGAGAAAAAATTGGGACCAAGATGGTACCATTTTGATCTGGCCTACTATTTTCTAAATTTCTAGGGATACAAGGTATCATGATTACAGAGTCAAATCCAACTTGGTGCATCAATTAAAGGTGTTTAGATGGGCAAAAATGTGCCCTGCAGATGGAAATAGGACTTTATTAGCATTTATTCATATTGACGTTATGAGTAGGCTGGATTGATATTTCACATCTGCTCATATTTTTCTTCATTTTTTGAATGGGTATAGTGAGGTTGGCATGTCCTAAGTAAGATGTTTCTTACTGCTTACCTAGCATCTACATCACATTAAGAATTCAAGATGGGGATTTGGCCACTCCTGTGGAGATTTTTATATTCTTTGGTGTTGTGTGATATTCTCATTTAGTCTTCTTGATGAATCTTTTTGGCCTTGGTGTGGAGTTGGTGGTTGCCTATCATGGACAATCCTATTGGGTTGAGGTGTAAAAGATGTCAAATGGCTTTCTTGGGCATAATTTTAACCTTTAGAATAAAGTGTATTATGAAAGGTTATCACATTCCTTTCATTTGGCAATTGGAATTGGAAACCATAAAAATGGTGCTTGGCCATGATTTTTTGGTCAATGAGAATCACTATCGTGTCAACTTGGACATTTCTTCTAGATTTTTGGCTTCACTTCTAGATTTGGGGGGTAGAAAAGTTGATATCCTCCTTCTATTACAAGAGGTGTTTGATGCAAATTTTCTAGTGGATGATTTGGATGTGGTAGTTTGGGTAGATATTGGTGTAGGTATCCCTTGGGAAAATGACACCCACAAACTAGATGAGGGAATTGTGTCAGTCGTTCACCAACCATTTATTTTGGGTTTGAATAACAGAGCACTTGGCTGCCATTGTCATTGTGCCATAGTGGTTCATGATTTCCTACAAAAAATAAAGGCATTGGAGGTGGTGGACAATTTTGATTGGTTGTTTTTCTTTGCAAAGCTTGTGTGGGATGGGGTTTACTGGATTGGAGAATGATTTCTCCTTCTACTTCTATTTTTTGTCTTTTTGTATTTCTATATACTCGGAGAATGTGGATGTCACCATTTTCTTCTTTGACTCTTTTTGTCTTTTTAGCTGGGGAAGCTGGGACTTCCATTTTTGTTAATGGGTATGTGTAAATGTGGTTTTGAAATATGTGTTATGATGTGGGTGGTTGGTTGGGTAGTATAGATTCAGTGGTTTAGAATTCTAATGGGCTTGGAATGTAATATCTACTATGTACAAGTTTTCTCAATATTAATAAAATTATATATTACTGATAAAAAAAATAGTAATATAATTAAGCAGTAAAATTATTTTATTTATTTTATTCGAAGCATAATTCACCAAGTTAAACTTTATAGTTTAATATATTTCACAAATTTCGCCAGTAATTTTTTTTTATTTTTATTTATATCAAATGTTTGTTTCACCAAAAAAATGTTGTATATTTGAAATGAAAGACAAAAATTCTTCAACATTTCCTACTAATTTTTCCCGATTTCAAGAAACTCACTAGCTAAATTTATATTACGCTTCCATGAAAAATGTAAAAATTACCAATAATTTGTTTTTTGGGATTTCCGACTAATGAAAAATTCGCCAATATTTTACACCATTTTTTAGGGGGGTTTCTTAAAATTTTACCTAATCTTGGGGTTAGTTTTAGAACTCCGAACTGACGACCAATTAAAAGAGGGCCACATAGAAGGAAAAATGAGCTCAATAATAATATAATTTCTTATTGTTACTAGTATAGATATTTATAAAATAACCTATATAAAATAGATGTCTCAATATTTAATAATATTTTTAACCATGTTTTATATAGAATATTTTAAGATATATATACTAGTTCCCATTTATATAAAGGATTCACAATTAAATAATTGCATGATCTTGTCATTGTGGATGCTAAAGAGAACATAAAAAAGGTGTGCTGATAGAAAAACCTCATTTTAAAAGATCCAAACAAATCAGCAAAACATTATTACGATGAAATAAAAGACTCCAAAACAAAGATATACTACTTCTGACTATAATTACCCTACTCACAAAATATGTGAGCAACATTTAACGATCACCCAAAATATGTTTTTACCTTTTATTAGATGATCTTAATATCATTTGAAGCTTTGGCTTTGATGGTGGTGATTTTGTCCTTTTTACTTTTGACCATTCTTGTTCTATCGAGGATGGAGAAACTAGATCATGATTGATTTCACTTTTTGATATTACATCATTGTGCATGACTGGTAGATCCACATTGGCCTTCAAAGAAATCTCTTTACTTTTGGATTCAATGGGTAGATTCTTCATTGAAATCATAGAGCCCTATAAAGTTTATTATTTAGAACTACATATTTGTAATGTCCCATGAGGCCAAGCCAACAAAGGAGCACAAATCTTCAGATCAACTTTCTCAAGTCCATCTATGGAACCAAAATAGTTTCTATTGAAGTGCATCTAGGAAACCAAAATATTTTCTATTTTAGGGGAGATAACATAACAGTGAGGTTCCACCCCACCCATTGGGAGGATTGAATGGTTGAAGAGTTAGCTTTATCATGAGAAGACATTTTACTACAATGCGGAGTAGAGTGGCCCATTGAAAAACATTACCTATATTTGAGATCAATTTTTTCATAATCTATAATTTGTGTCCAGCATCTCTTTCCTATCATCAAGGAAATCTCAATAGGAAGCCCTTTGGAAAGATCCATTTCAATGCATAGTGGAGATTTCATAGTTGATTGATTCTTTTGAGATGAAATGGTATTTCCCCAAGCCATTAGCAATGGTCTTTAAGAAACCAATCCCCTAGAACAACAAGGTAAGATAAGGTTAATACACTCACAAGAAAGCAGATGAGAAGGTCTCAAATTGTGGATCAAAGGAAGGGGACCAGGGTTTGATGCAAAGGAAGCCTCCTTGAAAGAACTAGGGCCCAATGTTAAGAATCAATTCTTTATCCTCCAAAGATTAAAAACTACAAAATGAAGAAACCTTAGGCATAAAGGTATATTCTAATTTATTCCTCTAAATACTCTTTCCAATTATTGATTGAGTAAAACTGTGACCAAATTAATTCTTGTATTGACTCAAATTGGGCTTGTATAGATGTCCTCAATTATACCTATGTCTATCAATCTGAAGTTGTAGACTAATGAAAGGTATTGTGGTTGTTTGCCTAAGGGATGAAGATAATAAGTTAAGAGGGGATGAATTTCATGTAAAAGCTTAATTCGATCTCGCCTTTCTAATCTAAAATTCAAAGCACACCTTTCTAAAAACACACCTTTTTAAATTCAAAACACACTTCCTAAAGCAACTGAAACACACTTTAAATCACAAGTAAATACAATCCCATTCTATCTTTCAAATGTATCTACCTGTAAAGTGGAAAATTGAACCCCAGTGACTCCCCACCGAGGAGAGAGAAAGGAAGTCACTAGGATGATTTTCACTTGGGAGAAACTTTACATTCAAAAGAGGGGCTTGGATCCACTAGATCCAAATCCAAGGGAAACAAGGATGTGAATTCCAAGTGGATTACAAGGGTTGACATGTGATTTGCCCTCTTTTGTAAATAGCAAAGTTGACTTGTTGACTATGTGAAACAAAGAGAGAAATTGAGTGAAATGAGGAGCTACCGATTCAGGTTTGCGCTATAACTTTGGATCTGAGCTAATTAGACTGCTATGGATCTGTCTTGTAAATTTGGAGAAAGTCATCAGGACCGTGGCGACAATGTACTGTTGGCATTGACAAAACTGGTTAATCCAGAGAACATGTATATGTGTTGAGATTTGTCATTGATGTCTAACACTAACCAATGGAGTGGTATTGGTGGAATGGTGTATCTCAGTAGTAAAGGTGATGACTTGTAAACACATGAAAAAAGCATAAGAGACAGATGACCAAAGTTTAATCAACCCAAGGGAAGACTGACTAAGCTAATCGGTCTATCACTCAAGAAGATCGGTGTTAAGGTCAGATCTCTAGGTTGGTCATTCTGATGATGATGAAGTCACACAAGGTGACTTAGGAAAGAAAGCTTGAGGTTGTATGCAAACCAGAACCTCATTGGAAAACAGGGAAAGAGACTTGACGCTAGCACAAAAAATCGACAATCAAAGGATGAACTAGTAATATAGTGCACATTGGTTTACTAGTACACCAGTGAGGGAGAAGAAAGATAGGTGATTACCATAGATCTCATAGCGGCGATCGGTTATTTAGTCTCGATGGCAAAAGGTGAGTTGGTGAGCTTGTGTCTACACCAAACTAAAACTTGGTGAAGCCAACTTCCGTCATCATGCAATTAAGCCATGATTACTTACGTATTTTTTGGTTCGCATTTATATGACTTAACCCAACCCAGAAGTCATTATTTTTGGGGGAATGTAGTGGTAGAATTGATTGAGTAGTTGGTGGAGTTGCTACAGGGCGCACAAAGAAAGAGTGGGAGATTTTTAATTTGAAATCCTCTGAAATATGTGATTGCATTGATTAAGGAAACACCTGAAGGTGACGAAAAAGAATGTATATAGTATTTTGAGTTCATTCAAAATATTCTTGATCATAAAACTTTCAAAGTACAAATCCTATAGAAGACGATCCAAAGTCCAGACCAGAGTGAGAGGTAGTACTAAAATATTTAGCAAAGAAGAGAGTGTGTTAAGTAAACCGACAGAGTGCAGAGCTGAGTGTCAGAAGATTAGCAGAGTGCAGAGTTGAGGGTCAGAGAATCGGTAGAGTGCAGAGCCGAGGATCAGAGAACCGATAGAGTGGAGAGCCAAAGTTCTAAGAAAAAAAATGGTGTTGTGCAAAGCAGACACAACTGGTGCAAATAGTACATGATTTTCATTGTGATCTGATCAAGCTATCAGTAGCTACTCTAGCAGATCATTATTTTATTTCTTTCTAACCATTGCAACTTAAATCCCTTAACCTGGTGGACTTTAATAGGGCCCTTTGTAAAATCCCTTAACGGGGTGACATCTTAATTGATGTTCTTAAGACCTTTAACCAGGCTACCTTTAATAGGGTAAAGGCACTAACATGCCTTAAACAAAATACCTTAACCGAGTGGCACCTGACAGTGTCTTTGTAATCTCCTAACAGGGATGGCTCTTCATCGGGCATACTGTAGAAGAGTAAAAATTTTGTGAGTTCCTACTCAGACTGTGGTTTTCTCCCATTTGAGTTTCCATGACATAAATCTTGGTGTCACTGTATATCTTTTCATGCATGCATATTCTTCTGTAGTAAGTATGTGTATTGATGATTATTAAGATAGTGTAGTTTTTGAGTAAAAAGTTTTAATTCGGTAAAAATGGTAAAGTGTTGATTCACCCCTCCCCTCTCGGCACCAGTTTGGACTAACAATTGGTATCAGAGCATAGGTCCTTATATTTTCAACATCTTAAGAAAAGATCCAAGATGATGCAAAGGGAGAGTGCTAAGTTCTCTAAGGAGAATTACACCTTATGGTGTGGCATAAAGAAGCTTTATCTAAGAACCCTAGGAGAACATTACTGGAATCATGTAATCACAGAGTGCAATGAAACTTCAAGGGTTCTCACTCTAGATCGAATCAAGGAAAGGCAAGACAATACTGTTGTTATGGATATCATTACTAACACTCTTTCCTGATAATTGTGAGATTTTGCCAAGATCAAGGGCACAATGAAAAGTATAAAAATAGAGACAAAAGAATGACAAGAACAAACTGTATTCTCATCAATATGAAAATGATCCTCATGTGGTTCCTGCATGAAGCGGGAAACCATGCCAACTGCAAATGAAATATCAGGGCGTGTATGGTTCAAGCAGATGAGACTACCCACAAGCTGACGATACAAAGTGGCATCAATTGGTGGAGAAGAACACTGAGCCTCAAGCTTGACTCCTGAAAGAAAGGGAGTCGAGGCAGGCTTACAATCAGCCATATGAAAGCATGCAAGTAGATCAAGAGCATACTTGGGTTGTGATAGTGTAATCCTAGAAGATGACTGTGAAATCTTGATCCCAAGAAAGTAGTGCAAAAGACCCAAGTCAATCATAGCAAATCTGTCATGCAAAGCATATTTGACCCTTCTAATGATGGATGCAGTACTCCCTGTAATGATCAAGTCATCAACATAGAGCACAAGTATCAAGTGAGAGTTATCCTGTCGCAAAATGTAGACATTCGGATCGGAATGACACTTGGTGAACCTTGCGGAGAGAAGAAAGGAATCCATCTTGGCATACCAAGCCCTGGGGGCCTGCTTAAGGCCATAGAGAGATTTCCTTAGTCTGCAAACCAAGGAAGTATCCTGGATGAAACCTTGTGGCTGCTCCATATAAATATTCTCATCAAGATCACCATGAAGAAAAGAACTCTTCACATCCATCTGATGTACAACCCAACCATGAGCTACACCAATAGCAAGTGTCAAGCGAATGGAGTTCATCTTGGCTACGGGCGCAAAGGTCTCAGTATAGTCAACACCAGCAACCTGAGAGAAACCTTTCACAACAAGACGAGCCTTATACTTATCCACACTACCATCCACAGCATACTTGGTCTGATAGATCCACTTACATCGAACCATCTTTCTCCCCTTAGGGAGATGGACTAAATCCCATGTGTTGTTCCTCATCAAGGAACTATACTCTTCCTCCATAGCTTGGTCCCAGTCAGGAACCCCTAATGCTTCTCGAAATGTTTGTGGAAGATCATGATGTTGTGATCGAGTTCTCCGTGTATCTAAAGGATCCCCAACAAGAGAACCTACGGACTCAAGTGTCTGTCGAGCCCAATGAGGTCTAGGTGGAGGTGGAGAAGGAGGCTCCTCAACTGCAAGTGGACCCTGCAGAGGTGTAACCCTGCGAGTCGGAGTTGAAGGAGTCTCATCATCTGAATCACTAGCATCACTATCCATAATGGAGGAAGGTGGAGGAGGTAGAGAGGCTAAGCTAGGAGAGCTTTCCTCAAAGTGAACACTCCTCTCAATGAACACCTCATGTGTCTCAGGATCCATCAATCTATATGCCTTAACACCCTCGAGATATCCAACAAATATGCAAGGCCGACTCTGAGGTTCCAATGCCTTGCATTTCTGTGGAGGTATGCGAGCCCATGCTGGACACCCAAAGACTCTAAAATGTCTCACAATCAGTTTCCTACCAGCCCAAGCCTCAAAAGGAGTAATACCTTGCAAAGCTTTGTGAGGAACCCGATTCTGGATGTGTGTGGCACAACTGATAGCCTCAACCCAAAAGGCGGGATCAAGAGAACGTGCATGAATCATACAACCAGCCATTTGTTTGAGAGTTCTATTCTTGCATTCTACAACTCCATTCTGCTGTGGAGTGTATGCTATAGAATGCTGAAGATCAATCCCCTCAAATGTACAAAAATCCTCAAGTCTCTTGTTCACATATTCCCTTCCATTATCTGTACGAAGAATCTTGACCACTTTCCCGGATTGCTTCTCCAGACGAGTCTTGAAGTCCTGAAATCTATCAAATACTTCACTCTTATGAATAAGAAAGTAGACCCAAGTGAAGCGGGAGTAGTCATCAATGAAGGTGAGGACATAATGGGCCTTGCTAAATGAAGGTGCTTGAAATGGACTTGCTACATCACTGTGAACAAATTGAAAAACTTCCAAAGCTCTCCAAGCTTTCCCTTTATCAAACTTCTCCTCGGGATGCTTGCCCATGGAACAACCTGAACATACACCCTCAGAAAAACTGATTCGAGGCAGACCTATGACCATGTCTTTAGTGCTGAGCTGTTGAAGATAGAGGTAGTTGAGGTGACCAAACCGCTCATGCTATAGCTTACTTTCGGAATTTGAATTAGTAAGCAAGGCCCTAGAAGGTGAACTTGGCACAAAGTGGGAGAATGAATAAACCCTTGAGTTGTCATTGACTTGTCCCACTGCTACCAAGGCATCATCATCAAGTTCCTTTACCACAACTAAATCTCGTGTAAACTCAACCTTTTTCCCATTCCCATAGTGAGTGATTTGGTAGATAGAGAGAAGGTTGGTAGACAAGTTAGGAACATAGAGAACATTCTCAAATGTTCCATCATCCATGTCAACTGAACCTTTCCCTTCAACCTCTACTTGTGTATCATCACCTATGTAAATGTGAGGTACCTTAGATGGCTCCAATGAAGAAAACTGCTCCTTTGTAGAACCCATATGATATGAGGCACCCGAGTCAAGTATCCACTGCTGTGAAGAACTTGTTGTAGCAAAAAATGCTTGCCCTTTTCCCTTAGACTGTGAGGAAGAGGAAGGAGATGAATCCTTCTTTGTGTAGGCGGATGGCAAGTTGATGTTGTTTTTCTTAAGAAGATTAGTTAACTCATCATCTTGTTTTGTGTGGCATCGATGCTCATCATGACCATACTTCTTGCAATATGCACAAGTTGGCTTATCCTTCTTAGGTGGTGTCCCCTTCTTGGAAGAGGATGAAAAATTACCTTGAGATGGAGAGGATGATTGTCCTTTTTCTTGTTGTGGCTGTGACTTAGATTGCTTCTTCTTCTTGTTGGAATCTTTGCCTTGACTTCCTTGATTCCCTTGATTAGCCACCAAAGCCTTGGACTTTGAAGACTTGAGAAACCCCATGTTCAACAACTTAGATTGTTCCAATATCAACATTTCTGTGAAAGCATCAAATGAAGGCATAACATAGGAACTCCCCACTATCAAACGATGAGTTTGGAAGCTAGACACAAATGCTGCATATTCTGGTGCAAGCTTGTCCAACAAGTTGAATATCAACTGAGCATCCTTTTTGTCAATTCCACAATCCTTAAGCTTTGATTTTAGCTCATTTGCTTTGGTGACATAATCTTGGATTGTATCAAAAATCTTGGGATCCAAGTTGGTGAGCTCATTGTCAATCTTATAACCTCTGATTTCATCAACTTGACCATACAATTTCTAAAACATATCCCAAGCATCTTTGATTGTAGTACACTTCTCAATATGAAAGATGAGGTCATCTAATACATACTTGTGCAAAGTTCCAAGAGCCATGCAATTCTTAGTGAGCCATTCTAATTGAGCATTAGGATCAACCTTAGGATTAGGTGGTGCTGCTATTGTTCCATCTATGTAATGCGTGAGACCTTTTCCCATTAATTTGCTCCATACTTTAATTTCCATGATGCATAATTATGTGGAGTTAAAGGTGGAAATTTATGAGGACTCATTGCAACAAAAAATGAAAGAGCACAAGGAAAAAGAGTCACAATCACACAAGACACCCCCCCAAAATCACTCAATCAAAGAACCCCCCCAAAAGTGATGATTTGGCACTTTATACTTAGTGCATGTACAATGGGCCACTTGCAAAAAATGGCAAAGTGGACTTCTGATTTCAATTTGACAATTTCCTCAATAAGGCTAAAAGAGACTCAAACTAATAGTGCAAGAGATCTAAAATAAGATCCAAGCAATTTACAAGTACCAATAGGCCAAATAAGACCAATATCTGAAAGTACAATTTCCACTTAAAATCTCTAAAATATGATCATAGATTATGAAAGTAGACAAAAAGACATGCACTTTAAAAAAAAACGGCACCTGAAAAGGAGGTCATATGAGCTCAAACGAAGCCTTTAAAGTTGCAGAATTGAGTATTGGATAGGTATAGCTGAGATAATCCAAAATTTCTAAAACACCTGTGCACCAAAACCAGAAAATAACTAGACCACTGCAAAGAGCACAAAAAATTAGCCCAAATAAAAAAAAATTGCACCCAAAAAGGAGCAAAATTGAGCAAGTTATGGGCCTCCAAAGTTGACCCAAAAATCCAAACTGCTGAATGGAGAGGGGTCTAAAAATTTCCAAAGAAAATGTTGTCTGAGCACTGACTGTGTGCTGCTCACTGGGTAGAAGGTACGGATCCCAAAAATAATTTTCAATTTTTTTTTTTTTTCAAACTGGAAAAAAATTTTCAGAAAAAAAATATATATATATATATATTTTTTTGAAAAAAATCCGAAAATTTCGTATCGTACCGCCCGAATTGAGCAGAAAATTTCCTCCACACCCAAAAATCGATTTTCGCCAAAATAGGTCAAATTTATACTCGATTTTTATGGAAATGACCTCCCGGACGCAATGGTGAGGTGAAAAACGCTCCAAGATGCCTCCAAAAAGTGCAGTTCCTCAGATCCGAAAATAGAAGCCTTCCATGATGTCTCCAAAAACTAATCAATGAAGCCCCAATGGCTTTGATACCATGTGAGATTTTGCCAAGATCAAGGGCACAATGAAAAGTATAAAAATAGAGACAAAAGAATGACAAGAACAAATTGTATTCTCATCAATATGAAAATGATCAACTGGATTCACCAATACAATGAATATAGGCCTGCTTATATAGGCAAGACCATATGGATGTATGAGCACACAATCATGACATATGGCTCAATGAGAAACAAGGGTAGGTAAGAAATACTAGGGGTAGGTAGGAGAAATAATATAATATTCCACAAGAGGTGGATGATGCACCGAATGTGGAGTGTAACAACAAAACAAGACCACAAAAGGTGGAATTTCTCCTACAAGATCTATCCCTATGTGCACACTTCCCTAAGTGTCTCAAATCCAAACTATGAAGAAATGCATTATCCTAAGTTAACTTAAGTAAAGTGTAATAATATCCATAATGAATATTTATTTACACCAACAATAATGAGTATGCTGAGGTTCAAGATTTGAAAACAACTTTTCAGATATGGAATAAGCTAAAGACAATCTATGGAGGAGATCCTCATGTTCAAAAGGATAAAGTAGATAGCTTGAGAGGAAAATATGATGAAATGAGGAAGCAGGAAGGAGAAAATATAGATTAGTATAGAAAAAGAATAAAGGATATAGTAAACTCCATCAAAAGTGCTGGAGGAAAGCTTGAAGAGGATGATGTGGTCAACAAAACCCTGAGAACCTTGCTACCACAATATGCTATAAGGGTTTATGCAATCGAGGAACTTAGATCCTTGGGAATAGTTAATGTATTGCTTGATTCACTAATCGGTAAGTTGATTGCTTTTGAACTGAGCAACTATGACAACAATGTACCAAAGATTGATTCTTCTTTCAAAGCTTCCATGATGAATGCACCAATAAGAAGATGAAAAGAAACTAGAAGTAGTTCTACTACAAGAAACAATCACTACAATTTGTTATCTGAAGAACAGGATCAAGATGAGGTTGAAGCTCTATTGGCAAGAAGATTTCCAAGAGGAAAAGGAAAATATAAAGGTAAATTACCCTTAAAGTGCTTCTCTAGTAATAAGATAATTCATATTGCATCCAGATGTCCTGACAATGATAGAGATAGGAAGGATATAATCAGAAGCTACAAGGACAAGAGCAAGAAGGAGTTCTATCTTGTAGAAGAAGGAGTTACTGATGAAGAATCAGAAGGATCTAATGGAGATGGAATTTCATTTGTGGTAGTTAACGAAGATAACATAGAGGAAGGTGATATGACACTGATTTCTATTTCAAACTGGTATGGAGATTGGGTAACTGATAGTGGTTGCACTAACCATATGACCGGTGATAGAAACAAATTCCTCAGCTTGGAGGATTGCCATGTAGGAACTGTGAGATTCGGAAATGGTGCTCCTTGTGCAGTAAAAGGTAAGGGATCTATAGCCCTGAATGATAAAACAAATTGTGAAGATGTTTACTGGGTAGAAGGGATAAAGTATAGTCTTTTAAGCATTTCTCAACTTAACAATAAGGGTTACCAGTTAGAATTCAATGAAGGAATATGCAAAATAAATGACAAACCAGGAAGTTTGATTGCTACCAGTAAACAGTCTGGAGGCAATCTGTTTCACCTAGACATCACCATAGGTAGTTGTTTAATGAAAAAGGTAGAATACTGTTGGTTGTAGCATAAAAGATAATGCCATTTTAACTTTGATAGCATATCAAAAGTCAATAAGACTAAGTCTATCAGAGGTATGCCTAATATTGTCAAACCTGAAAAATGTTATGTGTAGAGAATGTCAACTAGGAAAGTTGACTGGGTCTAGTTTCAACAAAAAATATTTCTCATCTGAAAATGTGTTGGACTTAGTTCATACAGATCTATGTGGTCCTATGAGAACCAAGAGTTTCTATGGAGAGCAATATTTGATGTTGTTTGTGGATGACTTCTCAAGAATGATGGGGGCTGTATTCTTGAAAGAAAAATATGAATCCTTTTGTTGGTATTTTGCATAGAGATTGCATTAATGATATGTTGTCATTGATGTCAATTGAACCAGTAATGGTGTTCATGATATTGTTGATATTGTTGTTTTTTGATATTGGCTAGTAACCAGTAAAAGAGCTTTGTGGAAAATGTTGTAAACCAGTATGTAAAGTTTGTGAGTTGAATCTGTGAACCAGTGAAAAGGGTTAAACCTTTCTATGTAATGTAACTAGTAAACCCTATTAGCTATTAAACCCTAACCAACCAAGTTTGATGGTTTATTATCTAATAAGCGGTAATGATGGAGACGTGTGATCATCGAATGAGGATATGTTCAAATTGTTTTTGGCGTATTTGTTCTATCCTAGGGAAGGAGCAAAATGTATTGCATCAAATGCATAACACGTGATGAGTTACATAGTTTGATGAAGTGGTGATCATAGAGAGGTTGGAATTTTATTGAAGAATGTGAAGAGATTGTCATCATTTCTAATGGTCAAGATTGTACCGACTTGTTTTTAATCTCAATGATGAGAATTAGGTTTTTGCTATGTTACCAACCTAATTGATTTCTATTTAAGGTCGATGAAGTTGTTGTAAAGGTTGTTGGCAAGACTGGTAGAAAACCTGTTGAGTGTGTAGTTTCCTAACTAGTGAATGGATCTACACTTTGAGTGAAGGGAGATTGAAGGTTATAGAAGGATCTGATCAAGAAAAAGTAGTTCTATTCAGATAGATCAACAAAACTATTGTTTTTTAACAATTACAGTAGAAGTTAAATCCCTTAACCAGGTAAGCTCTAACAAGCTTGGTTACTAATTAAATCCTCTAACAAGGTGGTCCATTAGCTTGGATTCTTAAATCCTCCAGCGAGGTTACTCCTAACAGGGTATTGTGCTTTTTAATCAAGGCATATTTGTAAATCCCTTAACCTGGTGATTCCTAATCGAAATTAGTTCTTAACAAGACTTATTGTAAATCTTTAACAGGCTTGGCTCCTAGCAGGGTGAACTTAAGAAGAGTTCAGATAGCTATCCTTGTGAGTCCCATCTCAGTGTGGTTTTTACCTATTTGGGTTTTCTATGTATAAACATTTGTGTCAAGTGGTGAATGCTTTTGTGGTTGTGACTTTATTTGTTGATATGGTTAATTTCTGATAAGGCATGTTATGTAGAAGCATTGAGAGATGAATATGTTGAGTTATGATTAAGCTTTGTTGATGTTTACAAGATTGAAGTTGTTTACTGTTAAAGTTGTCATAACAGTCAAATTGGTTGATGTCAAGTATTCTTGTGAATATTGATCTTGACTGAGATATGTTAATTTTGTTTGACTGAGTTTGAGTTTAGGAACTTTGTATCAGTTTTTCAGTATACTCATTCACCCCCCCCTCTCAGTATTCTACCAGATACTTATTCTTTCATCATACCATCATCCTTTCACATGTTTAAAGTCTTCAAGGCTCATGTAGAGAGAGGAACCAGTAAGAATTTGAAATGTCTGAGATTAGATAGAGGAGGAGAGTTTATGAATTACTGTGCAGAATAGGGGATTATGAGATAGATGTCTATACCCAGAACACCTTATCAGAATGGGGTTGCTGAAAGAAGGAACAAAACTCTTATTGATTGTGCGAGGAATCTGATGATACAAAAGGATATTGCACATATTTTCTAGAGAGAAGTAGTGAGCACTGTTGTGTACACCTTGAACCGGATAGAGGTAAAGAAAGAGAAATAAAACCCCCTATGAATTATGGTCTAATGTCTGTTATTTCAAAGTATTTGGAAGTAGGTTCTATATCAAGAGGGATGAGTACTATAGAAAATTTGATCCCAAGAGTGATGAAGGAACCTTCCTAGGTTACTCCACAAAGAGTAAGGCATACCAGTGTTTGAACAAAAAGACCAATAAGATTGTGGAGAGTGCAAATGCCAGAGCAGATGAGTACTCTGAGAAAAATTAACATGATAGAAAAAGTGAACCAAAGGACTATAAAGGGTTTGAGTACACTGTACCAGTGGAACCTGCAGAAGGGGATCCTATTGAAGTGACAAATGAAGAAGCTTGTGAGATAAAACATGCACAACTAGTAGAAGAAGCTCTAGGAAATGAATTTGTATTAGCAAAGTATGTCAAAAACAATCACTCTGCTGAAAATATCATTGGTGACAAAGATGTAGGAGTACTGACTAGAAGAAGAGCAAGAGAGAATGCTTGTCTTCTCTCCATAATTAAGCCCAAAATAGAAAAGGAGTCTCTAAAAGATGATGATTGGATCATATCCACGTAGGAGGAACTGGAGCAGATTGAGAAAAATGAAACTTGGACTCTAGTGCCTAGACCGGAATACAAAAATGTAGTAGGTACTAAATGGGTGTTTAGAAACAAAATGGATGAAACCGGTCAAGTGGTAAGAAACAAAGCAAGATTAGTCTACAAAGGATATGCTTAGGAAGAAGGTTTGGACTATGGAGAAACCTTTGCATCGGTGGCCAGACTGGAAGGGGTCAAAATTTTGCTGGCCTATGCTGCTTACAAAATTTTTAAAGTTTACCAAATGGATGTAAAATCAACATTCTTGAATGGTGTTTTAGAGGAAGAAGTATACATAGAGAAACTGGAAGGGTTTGCATATGAAGATGGAAGAAATATTGTATGGAGGTTGCAGAAGGCTCTATATGGGCTAAAACTAGCACCAAGAGCTTGGTATGAGAGGCTGCACTCGTATCTACTAAGCATAGGGTTCAAAAGAACCAATGATAATAGTAACCTATATCTAAAGATTGGAGATGAAAGAAAACATCTAATTGCTAAGATCTTTGTAGATGACATCATATTTGGAGGAGATGATGAGATGAGTAGAGGTTTTGCAGAACAAATGAAGCAAGAATTTGAGATGCCCATGATTGGCGAGATAAAATTCTTCATTCACCTACAAGTCTCACAGCTAAAGAATGGCATATTCATTAGCCAGACCAAGTACATAAGGGAAATTCTAAAATTTTTTGGAATGGAAGATTGCAAACCTATTGGAGCTCCAATGGTTACAGGTTGCAAGCTCTCTAAATATGATGAGGGTCATGAAGTAAATGAGACACTTTACCGGTCCATGATTAGTAAGTTGTAGTATGCAGTACACAGTAGACTGGACATAGCACAAGCTATTGGCTTGGTTGCTAGATTTTTTGCAAATTCGAAAGAGACTCATATGGTGGCAGTTAAGAGAATATTTAGATACCTAAAGGGGACTAATGAGTATGGTCTCTGGTATCGACATAAGGGAGACTTCATCTTAAGTGTCTTCACTGATTCAGATTGGTCAGGTAACATTGATGATAGAAAGAGCACTAGTGGAGGTGCATTCTTTCTTGGAGATAGGATTGTGTCTTGGACAAGCAAGAAACAAAATTGCATTTCTCAATCCACAGTTGAGGCTGAGTATGTGGCTATTGCAATCAACCGCACATAGATAGTTTGGATAAGAAATTATTGGAAAGTATCCAAGAAAAGGTGACTGGACTAGTAGTGATTCATTCTATCAACACCAGTGCCATCGACATATCCAAGAGTCTGATGGTGCATTCCAAGACAAAGCATATAGCTATCAAATATCAGTATCTAAGGGAGTAGGTTCAAGAAAAGGAAGTGATGTTGGAGTATATACCCAAAAAAGAGAAGGTGGTTGATATCTTCACCAAGACACTACAAAAGGATACCTTTGAATATCTCAGAGGTAAGTTAGGGGTGATGCCCCTACCCGCAGAAAAGAAAGTAAAAAGGGCTCTATATAAATCTGGTATGATTTCTTTATGAAAAAAATATCTCTAAGACTAGATTGATAAGTGTGGACTACTTCGGTTAGGGGGAGTAGTCTTGTAAGTGTACTGAAATACATCTTTGGCATTATTGTCAAAGGGGGAGATATGATTATAGTGTTTGAGCATTGGTAAGTACTGATTGAGCTGAAGTTGTTGAAACATAGTGTTACTAGTGTTATGGGGAGATATTCATTACTCAGAGCAGAAGTAATGACCTGGTATAGAAATTAAGAAAGTACACACAACTGATAAGACAAACTCTGAAGTGTTGCCATCAATGCTAAAGGGGGAGATTGTTGGCATTGACAAAACCAATTAATCCAGAGAACTAGTATATGTGCTGAGATTTGTCATTGATGTCTAACACTGACCAGTGGAGTGGTATCAGTGGAATGGTGTATCTTAGTAGTAAAGATGATGACTTGTAAACACATGAGAAAAACATAAAAGACAGATGACCAAAGTTCAATCAGCTCAAGGGAAGACAAACTAAGCTAACTGATCTATCACTCAAGAAGATCGGTGTTGAGGTCAGATCTTGAGGTTGGTCATTCTAATGATGATGAAGTCACAAAAGGTAACTTAGGCAAGAAAGCCTGAGGTTGTATGTAAACTAGAACCTCATTGGAAAATAGGGAAAGAGACTTGATGCTAGCATGACAAACCGACAATCAAAGGATGAACCGATAATATAGAGCACATTGGTATACTGGTACAACGGTGAGGGAGATGGAAGATAGGTGATCACCATAAATATCGGAGTGGTGATCGGTTATTTAGTTTCAGTGGAAAAAGGTGAGTTGGTGAGATTGTGTCTACACCAAACTAAAATTTGGTGAATTCAACTTTAGTCATCATGCAATTAAGCCATGATTACTTGCGGATTTTTTGGTTTTCATTTATATGACTGAACCCAATCTAGAAGACTATTTTGGGAATGCGGTGGCAGAATTGGTTGAGTAGTTGGCGGAGTTGCTGCAGGGCGTGTAGAGAAAGAGTTCCTCTATAATATGTGATTTCATTGATTAAGGAAATAACTGAAGGTGACAAAAAAGAATGTATAAAGTATTTTGAGCTCATTCAAAATATTCTTGATCGTAAAATTTGCAAAGTACAGATCCTGTAGAAGGAGATCCAAAGTGCAGACCAGAGTGAGAGGTAGTGCTTAAATATTTAGGAAAGTAGAGAGTGTGTGAAGTAGACCGGTAGAGTGCAGAGTTGAGGGTGAGAAGACCGATAGAGTGTAGAGCCGAGGGTCAGAGAACCGACAGAGTATAGTGCAGAGGATCAGAGAACCGATAGAGTGGAGAGACAAAGTTCTAAGTAGAAAACCAGTGTTGTACAGAGCAGACACAACTGATACAAATGGTGCATGATTTTCATTGTGGTCTAATCAAGCTATCAGTAGCTACTCCAAGAGATCATTATTCCATTGCTTTCTAACCATTGCAACTTAAATCCCTTAACCAGGTGGACTTTAACAGGCCCCTTTGTAAAATCTCTTAACCGAGTGACTTCTTAATTGATGTTCTTAAGACCTTTAACTAGGCTACCTTTAATAGGGTAAAGACACTAACAGGCCTTAAGAAAAATCCCTTAACTGGGTGGCACCTGATAGTTTCTTTGTAATCTCCTAACAGGGATGGTTCTTCACTAGGCATACTCTAGAAGAGTACAAATTTTGTGAGTTCCTACTCACACCGTGGTTTTATCCCATTTGGGTTTCCACAAGATAAATCTTGGTCTCACTATATATCTTTCCATGCATGCATATTCTTCTACAGTAATTATGTGTATTGATGATTATTAAGATAGTGGAGTTTTTGAGTTAAAAGTTTTAATTGGGAAAAGCTGGTAAAGTGTTGATTCACCCCTCCCCTCTCAGCACCGGTTGGGACTAACATGTACATGGTCCTCCACAAAATCTGTGAAATGAAAAGGGTTCTTTTGTCTCTACAAATGAAGCCCAAAACTACAATTATAGCTATGGACCTGCAATCTACACATAGAAAAGAGGGGAAGAAGGGTTGTGGATAGGAGTTTGCCTTAGTCAAACCCCAGTCGAGGAATCAACCTCGAAAGAAAGTAATTGCAAATGCTTGAATGTAGGCAATGAAAATGTATACCTTGTAGATTTGTAGTTTATTGATGATGATTTCTTTTTTTCTTGAATCCAATCACAAGTGTTGCATGAAATGACATGTAACATGACAAAACCCTAACACACACACATTCTTGCAAATGAATGTTGTAATATTGCTCCAATAGATGAATAAAGAAGACTTGAATTCTTGATGATGTATATTTTTTCCTATTCTTGCTTATATTCAACGTCGGTCTCCCTCCAAATGAGAAAATTGAATCTCCTTTTATACATGCCCCAAGGATTAATTTTCAATCACTGAAGGCCGACAAAGAGGAAATGCAAACCCCGAAGTCAGATTGTGCATAGGGGACTGGGTAAACCTATCATAGGAATTCCCTAAGAGGTGGGGACAAGGGTGCCATGCCCCTCTCCTAGGGGGACAGGTGTGCCAAACCCCTATCATAGGAAGGAAAGAGTTGCCACACCCTTGTCCTTCCCTATTTTGTGGTTTGAACAGGGTCTAGAGGCAGGAACATGTCCCGAACAAGGAAGAACCCAAGGGTGAAGGTGTAGAAAGGGGTCTCGTATAGGAAGGAGGATGTTGTCACCAACATGAGGACCTCCATTGTGGTTAAAATTGTAGGAGGCACAATTTTATGACACTACACTACCTTAATTATTTAATGAAATTGATTAATACACAATTGATTTCTCAGGATATGCAAATATTAACAAAAAGAATGTAATTGTTGTAGATGTATTGAAATGGTATGAGTTACAAATGATAGGTGACAAGAAGTTGGGTGTGCGATAGGAAATTGGATATGCAACAAGAAATTGGATGTGCGACAAGAAGTTGGATGTGTGACAGGGAATTTCAAAGCAAAACAAAGTGTAGAATAAGAATTCAAAGTTTAATTTGCAAAGATAGCTATTCAAATTGTGATTGCATTCTTTAGGAATTGGTTGTGTTCATTAACATGCTTAATACCAGATTGATCTTGTAAACACAATTATAACCGATTATTAAACTTTACACAAAGACTATTCATAACTCACATAAACTACAACATATGTAAACTAATAGAAATTACACAAAGTGATTTGCATTCAGATTTGCATTGTTGAAGGCCCCTATTTCACAAAGTCTTTTGGATCTAAAATTTACCTAACTTGTGTGCTTGCAGGAAGGGGTGATTATTTCAAACAATCCAAACTACTAATAAATCTTTGTTGCAGGTCCTTGGCAAGGGTTTTTGGATTTTTATTGTGTGCCTTGTTTTCATAGACTAGCAAACACTTCAATTGGTGCACTAAAATTGAATCATTGTCTTTTGTGTCTTGAGCAATAGGCTCTTTTTGTTTAATCTTTAGAGGGCCTGTCTTCCTGTGTGGTCATTAGGACTACTAGTGAGAAGAGAATGACCCAAGTGGTAGCGAGGAAAACCCACCTCTTTCAAACCACTATAAACAACTGTATTCATGGTGAAAACTATGGATAACGTGTGTTGATTAGTTCATACCGACACTATGTCTCCCCATAAACCCGTTTGATCAAATTTATTTGATCAATTGTAGGGCGTAACCCCTACCCGCTGGGAGCCTTCTATATTTAGAGAGCTAAAAGTGTCGCATGTATGGCCACACGAGCGGATGCCCTTACTATCACCTTTTTGTTTTAGAAGCCCAAATTCTTCTAGTTGTTGAGGTAGGAGGTCGGACCTCTAGTAGCAGCCCAAACTCATACGGTTCTTAGTAGAGATACAAAGTTCACCATGGGGAGTTTTCATGGGGACTGATGCTTGGCTGACCCAAGAAGTGAGTGCCGTGGGTGGAGCCAGTGAGGTCAAGCATCTAAGTATCCGCTCTAAATAGCGTAGCCTCAGGGGTAAAACCTCATGTGGGATCAACAACTATTGTCTTGGCCAACCATAAGAATTGTGCTTGACTTATTTTAAACATTCAAAACATTCAAGACCAAACAATAAAACATTGTGTCTTTTGTGTCTTCAAGTGTATGCAAAACATTTTTACATCAAACAACACACTTTTCTTGGAGTCATTTTGAGTCTAAACACTTGCAAACATTGAGTCCTCATCAACATTGTGTCCTCTTGTCACAAAAAACAGTCAAACATTTAGATTTGGTCACAACCAACAACTTCACAAATTGGAAAAATTTTACAGTCCAACAAACAAGAGCAATCAGTTTCAGAATTCTTGAGCTTCCTAGGTTGTTTCTCCAACTTTTCATCTAGCATTCAACTTGTCTTTGGGTCTCACAAAGTCCATCATTGCTTTACATCTTGCATTAAATTTACATTTGTCTAAACTTGAGTGAAAATGTCACTTTCTTGTCCTCATCATACTTTGTCAACACACTACATACAACACACTACATACAACAACATTTTGCTAAGTGGTCCCTCATCAAGGTCTATCACCTTTGGGTCTCATTTGGTCTTACTTAGAGTCAAGGTCAACTTACCTCATCAAGAGAAACTATCCTCTCTTTGGAAGTCACACCTACTCTACTACATACATACTTGGTCTTACACTTTGGACATTGTAAGTACACCTCAGATTCATTTACATTCCATCCAACTCTTGGTCTTCCATACTTTTTCCATTTTCATCTAGTCTCACACATCTTGGTCAATACCTAGTTCATGGTTGAAACTCGTTCCCAAAAATCTAGGAGAGAAACTAAAGAGGCTCAAGAGTCTGCAAACATGAGTTCTTATGAGTATGAAAATGATATCTTTTTCAATTCTGTATGACAATGATATCTTTTTCAATTCTGATCATACTACATTACCTGACATGGATGCCTATAGAAACATTCCAAATTTTGAGAACATGGACACTACAAACAACAATGATACACACAATGATGATATGGACAACTTTTCAGTACATTCAGCAGATGTGGAAGAATCCATTATGGATCCCCATTTCAATCGATTGGTTGAGGAAATAATGAGGAGGGATAGACAATACTTCTTACAAATGATGGCACAAAGTGGAGCCAAGATACCTCATTATTTTGACATGTCTCAAATAATGGAAAATTGACCTTTGCAACAACCTGACTCCAACATGGATCAAAGGAGGCCTAATAGTGGAGGCAATAGAAGACCACATCTTGTGCCTGAATCACCATCATCTTTGTTTCAAAAACTAGAGGTCCCACATACACATGGTCAAGCATATGATACTCACCTTCGCAAACCATTATGGAAGTCTTATGCAGAGAAATATGCTCAATCACATATCAATGCTAAGGATCAACCACCAAAGAAATTGGATATTCAAAGGCATGCTCAAAATTTGGACACAAGGAAACCCTGTGTCAAATTTGGGGGCAACACATTAGAACATGACATGCTTGTAGAGTATGGTATACATGGACAAAATAGATATTTCGTTCCTCAACATGAATCTATACCAAGTGGTCCATATATGCAGCATCACTATAGACCTCCTCCATATGAACATGTGTATGATCAATATCATCCATATATGCAACATGCTTCTCCTCCAATTAGTGCCTCAAGCATGGGGTATGGTCCAAGAAGTCGATCTCCACCTAAGAGAAATTTGGAGCAACAAATCAGGGACTTACAAAAGAAAATGGAGGACATAAATACACCAAAGCCAACATACACAATAAGAGACATATGTCCTTATCCATTTGACAAGAGCATTCCAATGCCTCCTTTTCCTACACAATTTGTGATGCCTAAGTTTGATAAGTATAGAGGAAAAGGGGATCCTAATGCACACATAAGACAGTTTTTCACAGCTTGCATTGAGGTAGCTTCAGAAGAGACATATTTGATGAGATTATTCCCACAAAGCCTAGGTGATCAAGCTATGGAATAGTTCTCCCAACTTCCACCTAGAATTAAGTCATGGGGTGACTTAGCAGAGGCATTTATTCAACATTTCTCCTACAATATAGAAACAGACATATCAGTCACTACTTTGTGCAACACCAAGCAAAAAGAGGGAGAGTCTTTTGCATCATTTTTACAAAGATGGAGGAATCTAGCCAGCAGATGCTCTTGTGAAGTTCCACAAAAACAAATGGTAGAAATGTTCACACAAAATGTTAACAAAGACATTGGCTATGATCTAAGAAAAGCTTGTTTGTCTACCTTCAAGGACGTCATTGAAAAAGGCTTAGCAATAGAGAAGGTCCTAATTGAACAAGGAGTCATTAAGATATTCAAGCAAACCAAAGATGACTTTAAAGGAAAAGACAGGCCAAGATTTTGGAACAAAAACAAGAACACAGTCAATGATGGTGTTGTTGATGCCAATATAGTGCGACCCAAATTCATTTTTTCGGGATCAAGTTCTACAAACAATCAAGTGAATACTCAAACAACTTCCAGATCACGAAGGAAGTACACTCCATTGGGAGAACCACTTGAGTCAGTTTTCAAAAAGCTAGTGGCAAAAAAAGTAATCACAGTTGTAGATTTTCCTCCATATGAACCAAAGGTTAAACCAAATTGGTGGAATGATAATGAATATTGTGAATTTCATAAGAGCAAGGGTCATAAGACAAGAAATTGCCATCGACTGAAGAACATCATACAAGATCTCATTGATAGGGGTGACATTGAGATTGAAGGGCACTCATCCAATCAAGAACATGAAATGTTTAAGGAACCATTCCCAAAGCATGACAAGGGAAAAGCTAAAGCCACAGATGACCAAACCAACTATACCAGAGCAACCTATAGCTATGATTCAACTATCAATCACATTTCGATGGACAATTACGTCTCTACCATTATCATCAAGGACAAAAACCCTGAGAATTCTACCTGGAGACCCAAGATTGTCCTAAAAGGCATTGGATCTTCTTCCGAACCAACCTTTGAATGTAATGTTACAACCCGTCGAGGTAAATTCACTTTGCAAGGTGCTCCAACCAAAAACACCCCTTCTTCATCAACCAATCCTGAGTATGACCTTGCAGAACAATTAGGGAAGACACCCGCACTCATCTCCATTCTTGAGCTCCTACGCATATCCCCCGCACATAAAGCTATTCTTGACAAAATCTTGAGGGACACTGCCATTCCTACTGATCTGAACGTGGACCAGTTCCAAGCCATGGTGGGATACCTTTCCATTCCACACTCCCTTACATTCACAGAAGCCGATGACGCCTCCGTAAGTCAGCCACATAATGCACCATTACACATTGAAGCCTTCATACACAAACATCGAATAAAATGAGTCCTGATAGATGGAGGAGCAGGTCTAAACATTTGTACATTGAGCACTATTAAACAATTGGGATATTCGGATAAAGCTGTAAATTCTACAAACAAAATCACCATCAAGGCATATGACGATGAAGAGCATTCATCCAAGGGCACAGTCACCTTACCCCTCAGAGTTGGGCCAGTTACGAAGGATGTGGTTTGTCAAGTCCTAGACCTAGATCTCACTTACAACATATTGCTAGGACGTCCTTGGATTCATGAAATGAGGGCAATCCCGTCTACATATCACTAATGCATTAAGTTTCCTCACAATGGAGTTGAGATAACAGTTAATGGTGATCCTAATCCGTTCATATATTGCAATAACCTGAGATCAAAAACTGAGACCATCATTCCCAGTAATCGCGAAGCTATTCCTTCTTCAACATATATTGATCCTGAGTCATTAAAACCTTCGACATCAAAACAAGGTGAGCTTAAAGGCAAATTTCAGGTCAAGGGCATGGGGGAATACACTTTAAATCAGACCATGTACAAAAAAAATGCATTAGATAGAAAAACTTACACAACACAAGGTTAGAAAGTAAAAATTTCCTAGATTATGGGGTTAGATCATGATAAATATAAAGATATATACATAACAACATGGATATAACACACATGAAAACACATAAAAAACTAAAATATTTGATTCAACAAAGTGAAAGAGACCTTGATGTAAAAGATTGTCACAGTACCATGCATCATCCCCAAAATACAAGAGACCACATAGAGGAATTCTAAAATGGAGAGAATAATACAAGGATCAATTGCTTCAAAGAAGAATGCACCCAGAAGTTATAGAATCAATTGATGTCGAAGAGATAGTACATGACCTAGACACTAGCTTTCTCTATAGCTAGAGATCATGTAGATGGAAATGATTAAAAAGATAGATCACAATCTAGCAAGATTTGTGATGCCAGATGATCAAAGATAAGTATGACCAACCCTACTATGAAGGAAATCCATGCTACCAAAAGATAAGTAGAACAAACCTTGTTGAATATTTGGGCAATTGAGAGGGGGGATGAGAGGGGGGGATGAATCAGTTGATTACTTAAAACAATTTATTTTATTCTTCTTACTTACAGGTCCAAACTAATAGAATTAATTATCATTGATATAGAATGAAAATATAAACATATAAAAAAACACACAATGAACACCAGATATGACATAAAAAACTCAAGAAGGGGAAAACCACGGAGAATGTTAGTTCTCAATATAAAACATAGATTAAGGTGACACTGGTCAAGGTGATTTTTACAAAGGGTGGCTAACTGCTAGAATGCTCACTGCGGGTGGGCTTATTGCCTAGAAAAAGGCCCACTACCGAAGTAAAAGAGAAAGAAAGAAATAATCCATCATTGAAAACATAATCTGCAAAACTAGAATACTTTCGGTTACTCAAAATCAACACACTCAAACACATCAACAACTATCAGATCCTTTCTTTCAAATCTTGCATATCTTCAAAACAATGTCACACTTTATATATATATATATATATAGTCTTTCAGGAAGCATAATCTTCCAAGTCCACCAGGACAGGGATCTAAAATACGTGCACCGTAAACATTTTGGTGGTGGAAAGGAATGAGTAGTAGACCACACCACAATAAACACCAATGGTCAGATCAACATGCTATAATCATTACAAATTCCAGACCCAAAAGCCATGATACATATGCTACACCACAAGCCATTATACATACTCAAATTTCAGACTTAATCTTGACCTAAACACCATTTTCGAAAGAAACAAATATAAGAATGTGACCAAGATATGCATGAATATCAACAATCAACACCATATCCAATAACCTAAAATATCTGGATTACCAACACACCTTCCAGAGCACCAAAGATTCTGGGAACATACATTTTGTGTCACTAATGTCAATAACAATAGAGACATCAATGCCAACCAATAAGTTGACATCAATGAAAACCTATTTAATAACACCATTGATGGAAATAGGGTAGACAACTAAGATGGTGGGTGAATTAGTTGTCACAAAAAATCACACAACTTAAACTAATTCTTAGATTTGATTATTAAACATGAAAGCACAGATCGACAACATAACATGAACACACATAACACCAAGATTTTTGATGTGGAAAATCTTGTTAGGGGAAAAACCATGATGGGAATGAACCCACAAAATAGGTATACTCTGTCAAATATCTCTCAAGAACATATTTGAAACATTATTCTAACAATCCCCAACAACATCCCCCTTTGGCATTGATGGCAACATATGATGTGAAAAACAATCAATGACAAAGAAAAAAGAAATCTCTCTCCCCCAAAACTCTTCACAGTTTTTCACATGACTCTCTTCCCCTTTGACATCAATGGAAAAGGAACATATTTTCAATCAAACAAAAAAAACTTTCTCACAAAATAGAATTTGAACATGTGACTCACAAAACTGACTACTCCCCCTAAGTAGCAGCCACCAACCATCAATCTGGATCACAAGATATGACTTTGAAATGCATTGAACTGATGCATACCAAATGCATCTTAGTTCTAATCAAGAGCAGCAATCACTCCTAACTTCCCTCTGAGATACACAAAAGTATCCTTAGGCAAAGGCTTTGTAAATATGTCTACAATCTGTTCCTTAATAGATACATACTTTAATATGATTTCCTTCTCATTTACCTTTTCTCTCAAAAATTGAAACTTGATGAATATATGCTTAGTCTTTGAATGCAACACCAGATTCTTAGAAATGTTAATTATAGCACTTGAATTGTCACAGTAGATAGAAATAGGCTCATCATACACTACTCTAATATCCTTTAACATTCAATTCATCCATACCACCTGAGTACAATTGTTTGTAGGAACAATGTACTATGCCTCTGCAGTAGATAAAGACATAGAGTTCTATTTTTTGCTCAACCATTAAACCAATCTCTTTCCAAATAAAAATGCACCACCAATAGTACTCTTTCTAACATCCATATATCTTGCCCAATTAACATTAGTAAAAGAACTCAAAGTAAAATCATTAACTTAAGGATACTATAGACCAAAATCAACTATTCCTTTCAAATATCTAAAAATTCTTTTGACAGCTATAACATGGGATTCCTTAGGATCAGCTTGAAGTCTAGCAACAAGAAAAACTATGTTCTTGATATCAGGTCTAGTTTGAGTGAAATAGAGAAATCCACCAATCATAGATTTGTATCTAGTCTAATATGCCTTAGGGGAATCATCCTTTTTAGTCAATTTACATCCATCCACCATAGGAGTACCAACTGAATTTGAATCTTCCAAACCAAACTTCTTCAACAAGTTTTTTACATACTTGGACTGAGATATAAATATCCCTTTTTTTGACTAAGTGATTTTCAATCCGAAAAAGAATTTCATCTGTCCAATCATAGAAATTTCAAATTTATTTTGCATTACATCAAAAAAAAATTGCACCAACTATCATTCCCTCCAAAGATAATATCATCAATAAAAATTTCAACAATTAGAATGTTATCATGATCAATCTTGAAGTACAGATTACTATCAGCAGTACTTTTGGTAAATCCTAGCTTCAATAGATACTTATCCAATCTAAAATAGCATGTTCTTGGGGCTTGCTTCAGTCCATACAAATCTTTCTTCAACTAACAAATCATATCTCCTTGATCAAATAATTGAAATCTATCTGGTTGCTTAATGTATACTTCTTCTAGTTCACCATTTAGGAATGCTGACTTGACATCCATCTGATAGAATTTAAAATATTTGTAAGTAGCATAAGCAAGAAATAATCTTACAACTTGAATTCTTGCCACGGGAGGAAAAGTTTCTACAAAATCAATACCTTCCATTTGTGAATAACCTTTTCAAACAAGTCTTTCTTTGTCCCTAACAACTTTACCTTGCTCATTCAATTTGTTTTTAAAGACCCATTTATTTCTAATTTCATTTTTGTCCTTAGGTCTAGGAACAAGATCTCATGTATTATTCTTTTCATTCTGCATCAATTCCTCTTCCATTTCTTTTACCCAACGTTCATATTTACATGCTTCATTCACATCCTTACGTTCAATCTTTGAAATCAAACAATACTTAAATTAAGCTTCAACAATCCTTCTTCTTGTTTGAACATATTTATTTCTATCTCATATGATCTGATTTTTATAATGATTCAATCTTACATATCTAGGAGTCTTGGGATTTCCTTGAATTTCAGACTCTTGTGTTCTAGGTTTAGCACTTGCACTAGTTCCTTCTCCTTGAGGCACTAGATTCATCAAAATAGTCTGGACTTGATTTTGGGTATGAGGTTGCTTCCAATTGCTTTTATTGTCACTCTAATCATCTAAATCATATTCTCAAGCTCTGGATTATCTCTCATTTCTATCATCAACCTTGACATTTGCACTCTCAACTATCTTTCTCAATCTCCTATTATAACACTAGTGTGCTTCTCTTTCATAGAATAACTAAGAAATATTCCTCCATCACATGTAGCATCAAACTTTCCTAGATATTCATCCTTCTTGATATAACATTTTCTTCCAATAATTCTAAAATATTTAATAGTAGGAGCATGACCAAACCATAATTATAAGGAGTCTTATCAGTATCACCTATGATAAGCACCCATTTAAGAGTGTAAACAACAATTCTCATAGCTGCTCTCTAATAGACATGCATAAGATTTTCTTCCAATATCATTGTCCTATCAATTTCTTGAATGGTTCAGTTCTTCCTCTCCACAACTCCATTTTTCTAACGGGTTCTCAGAATAGACATCTATCTTCTTATCCCATTTTCTTCACAAAATGAATTAAACTCACCAGAAGTGAATTCAAAACCTCTGTCAGATCTCAAACACTTCAGCTTCAAACCTGTCTCTATCTCAACCATAGGCTTAAACATCTTGAACTTTTCTAGAGATTTAGACTTCTCCCTTAAGAAAGTAACCCACATCATCTTAGAATAATCATCAATCAACAACATGAAATATTTGTCTCCCTATAAACTTCTGACCATAGAAGGACCATACAAACCAATATGCACAAGATCTAATAATCCACTTGAACAATGATTCTTACTCTCGAAAGTAACTCTAGTTTGTTTCCCCAACTAGCATTCCTTGACCATAGGGTTAGAAGGTTTCATCAACCTAGGAAGATCTCTCACTACCTAATTAGAACTTATCTTAACCATGTTATCAAAATTCACATGAAATTCTTTTATGCCACAACCAAAGTTAATCAACTTAAGCAATCAAGCATCTTTTACCAATGCTATATAAATGAAAGATATTTCCTTTAGTCTTTGTACCTAGTGCAATCTCAATTCTAAAGCTACCAAAGATTCTACACTTTCCATTCTTGAATTGAAGATCACATCCCTTGTCAACCATCTTTCCAACACTCAAAACATTATTCTTTCAACCTTCTACATACAAGACATTATCAATATTATTCTTACCATAAATAGAAATGGATCCTTCTTCACCAAACTTCACAACGCCACCTTCACACTTTTCCAAACTAACAAAATTACTCTTATCACCTGTCATATGATAGGAGAAACCACTATCAATCATCCATTCATCTTTTCCTTCAACTTTTGTAGCCAAAACTCATTCCACATTCACACATCTAGCAAAATTAGGCATTGGATCATCTTACTTCATAGCAATAAACACCCATTCATTATCACTTGAATTTCCTTTATTAGATTTATGATTTGTCACACCTTCATCAACAACATAATATCTCTTCTAAAATCTCAGTTTGTAAGGTCTTGGCTTAGCGACTCTTTTCAGACACCTTGAGGCAAAATGACCTATCTTATTGCAAGAAAAAAATTAAGAGGCAATTTTCCTTCATACTTAATGGCTTCTTTGGGTAATTTATTAGCAATAAGAGCTTCAAGATCCTCAAGCTCTCACTCTTCTTCTTCAATATCCTTCATCTCCTTCTCATATTTGGACACTCTTGAATAAATTTCTCCAAGAACATATCTCTATTTATCTTTTCTAAAAATAGTGGCTTTGAATGTAGATTCTATCTTAGGTAGAGAATCACCAAACTCACTCAACTCAAAAGCTGAAATCTTGCCAATCAACATGTCCCTAGTTACTGTTGGATAGAGACACTACACATGTGGTCTGATGTTGTCATTGATGGAAACTCTTGTTAGCTATTCCATCCATAATGTGTGATTTGATCCTACCGGAAGTCAGAATGGATTTTTGGTTAAGTCCGACGAGATAGAACAGAGCATCCGGTAGAGTGTATGATTTTGGTTGGCATTTCATTTCTATTGATATTTTGTATTGTGGAGCTAGAGGAAGATAGTTATATGTCTGGAGTACCTTATTCTAGAATCTTAGCCAGTGGTGGTAATTTTCATGTGAGTTAGAAGATCTGATGTACAAGTTTTTGAGTTGAACAGTGTGGTATGGCCTACTTGGCAAGTTGATCGTTGTGCAGAATTGATGGAGTAGTTTTGGTGATTGTTTCTATGATTGAGGATGTTTAGTTGACATTTGGGAAGTATGTGGACAATTATTTTTGGTCCACATATGCATTGGAGTTTGGTTTGAGCCGACTAGGTATGCATGTTTCATCATTTGTATAGTGTTCTTGAAGCCGACATGTAGAAGACCTAATTTCATGTTGCAGATATATAAGACAGATGGATATGATCATTTTGGATATCGATAGGTGTGTGGAAAGTATTTTTGATCAATTGTGCACAGTTTCACATGTGCAAATGAAGGATTTGTGCTCTAGAATATTGAAAAATAATGGAACAGAGCAACGTAACAAAACAATGTGAGATTAATTGTTTTGTACTTAACCGAAACTATACTTTGACATTTGTAGATACTATTTTTCACTTTAGACATTCCAATTATATTTTGTTAAAAAACATTGTAAGGCAGTGAGTCTTCCCAGGGTTGTAGCCCTTATTGTTTTGAGTAGTGAGCTCTAGGAAGTTTGCATGAATGCATGTGCATTCCCCTATGTAATATTTCTATAATTATGTAGAGTGTATTTATATTGTGGGTTCATCCCCCTCGTGGTTTTTCCCTTAACTGATTTTCCTTATATAAATTCTTGGTGTTGTGGTGTTGTTGTTGATTACTTTGTGGCTCTACATCTTTCTTTTGTTCATTTGTTGGTTGAAAGAACAAGTTAATAAAGTTAAAAATTGTAGAACACTAAAACACCCCCCTTCTCAGTATTCATTGATTCCAACAATTCATATAAAATCCTAGCCCCTCAAAAGAAATTTAACAACTTGAGGAGGATCCGAGAAGGTAATTCAATGGATTATGGTAGCTTTCAACACCATCTTCTTGTGGCACTTGAAGATATTAATCAATACAAAGATGAATTCCAGGAATTGAAAGGAAATTTGATGGATTTTGAGAATTTCATTCAATCACTAAAAGATCAATTGAACAAGTCTAGGGGGAAGAGAAAGGAACTTTTTGATAAGCTAAAGAAGAAATAAAGCTAAAGAATAGATGACCCAGGCTTGAAGGAAAAGATAGAAGAGTGTGAGAAACTTGCTAGAGATAATGTAGTCCAAAAAAATGATATGGAATCTATAGTGATGAGGTTGACAAAGGAGATTGAATGAAGAAAGAAGAATGAAGAGAGTCTTAATCAGTCCTTGAAATAAATATCCGATGAATGTTGTAGAATCATCTGTGAGAATCATCAGCTAAAGCTTGAACTATTTCAATCCAAGAACAATGAGCAAGAGCTTGGGAGATAGATTATCATTCTTAGGGATGAACTTCCTACTGCAAATGAATACAAGGATAAGTTCAAGATTAACTCAACTAAGCTTGGTGTGATTCTTGGGAGTCAAAAGAGTTTTGATGACATGCAAGGTCTTGGTTTTGAGAAAGGTGAAAGCTCTAGATTTGGTCAAAGCAATCCTAAGTCTGCACATTACAAGGGGAAAGGTAAAAGGTATCCGATAAGGCAACCTAATGCTCAAAAGTTAGATGGTAATTGTTTTGTTTGCAATAAATTTGGTCATAAGGCTAGTCCATGTAGAAATAGATTAAATTAGAATGGTCCATCTTTCTCTAGTCAATGTTTAAATGCAATAAGTATGGACATAAGTCAAATGAATGCAGAACTATGATGAAAAAATCTTACAATAGAAGGAACATTAGATGTTATGCATGTGGTATATTTGGACATGTTTCTAATTAGTGCATATGAAGAGGAGATCAAGGGAATTTCAAGCCTAGACAAGGAAATGGTGTATGCTACAATTGCAACAAATCCGGTCACATCGCAAGACACTACAAAAGTAGGAATGTGAATAGGAAGGGTCCGAAAGACAAAAAAAAGAATGTGAAAACAAATGAGAAGGGGAAAGCTAAGGTTGATGATATTTGGGATCAAATGAAGAAGATTTGGGTGAAGAAGAGTGATTTTGATGTAGGGAGTGGATATGCACCTGAATCTGGTGCTGGAAACTCATCTAGAAACTAAATTAAGACCTCCGACCTAGGGGGAGTTTACATTAAAATCCTATATCCCTTGTAGCTAGTAATACCTGAATCTGGTAGGTTGGTAGATGCTATGTTAAGGTATTGTAGATGATTTGAAGTGATCTTCGAAAGAATCTGAGCACTAATGAAGATTCATAGATGAAATTTGTAGTGCAGTCTATGAAGGTAGAGCATCCAAAAGGTTTAGGGATAAGTGCATTTAATGCACCCTAAAATTTTGATAAGAGAACGGTAAAAAGACATTTAGTCTCTTCATTTTTACCTTTGTATTCGAGAGAAATGGAGAGCACTCTACGTGAAGATTATCCAAGAGACCAAACTATAATCGTGATTCCTCCTATGATACCCTAATTCAGGTAAGAGAATATTTTTTTAAAAACTTTTCAAGTGAAGCAATCTGAGATGGATAAACGTTTGGTAGTTGATATCACCAAAAGAGCCAGACCCAATTTCAAGAAGCATATGATTTTCTCTATCAAAGTAGATCTCCAGGGAGATTTTTCATCCATTCCATATGATGTTATTCATGTGGAGGATATTAGGGTTTATATCCATGTGAATCTTGAGGAATTGGGAAGCTCTCACATGATAAATCTTTACAATAACAAGCTGATAGATAATGATTTCATATTGAAACTCTATTTCAAAGTGTTGGAAGATAAGGGCTTTGTGCAATTTGCTAAATTTCCATTGCTCAATGAACATGACTGGGTCTAGTATGTTATTAGTTGAATGCACAATGAGTTCATGTGGTTAAATAATCCATTCAAAATCACCAAGAGTGTCATCAGGGAAGTTACAAGATTATGCTCAATCAGTGACCTACCTACACTAAAGTTTGTAAAGAACCAAATCATTACAGACACAACCAGTTCAAAGTTTTATTGAAGAGCTATGATAATTAATTACATTCTTGAGGATTATGTGAGATTCACCTCAATGGAGATTGGTTACAAGATATTCATCTCAACCTTAGAATATGCAGTATCTAGAACCACCATTTATGTTTCTTATGAGATGATCTGGGAGAACAAAAAGTATGACCTATGTGAATCTCTCTGGAGTGAGCTAAGGAGGAACCTTGCCAAGATTAAATAGGATAGGAAAAATACATTTAGATTTGGTATATTAATCTTGTTCTTATTATTCTATATCATGAATGAGGTACCGGGTGTAGGAAATATACAATGGGATTATGGTAGGCCAGTAGTTGTCCAAATCAGATCACACTTGTATGATATTGGTGACACCAAGACCCAAAAAGTTGTCCTCTTAGGGTACTTCAAATTTTTTTGACTGCTATGCAGGATAGGGAAAGGATCCGTAAGTATATTGTTGAGAAATATACGGAAACTATTTTCTTCATGGTAGACATAGACCAATACCTAATGGAAGATATGGATCATGCCCATGGGATATGAAGTAGAAGATCAAATATTGGAGGCATATGCTCAAAATATTCTGAGCAAACCAATGGATCCATCTGAAGAAATATTTGGTACATTTGTTGAGAAGGACCTTCAACTACATTCTGAATTAAAAAAGCTAGAGATTCAAAAGAAAGTGAGAAATAATGTTGAGGAATATGCTGAAAGTATTGCAATCTCCAAGGAAGCAGTCCAGGAGGTGAGGAAAAGGACTCAACAACCTGAGAAGATAGTGAAGGTTGGACGACTTGGTCTAGTAGCCTCCGCTCCAAAGCCTAAGAAAACCAAAAGCATCATTCCCTCCTCTGGTCCTGCCAAATCAACAAAATCACCAACCAAGCCAACCGGTAAAGGAGAAAAGAGAAAGAAAGTAATATTTGTGAATATGAAAGATGATGAGGAGACTAAGGCTGATGAAGAGGTGAATAAAATGAACACTAAGGGCACAAAAATCACAAAATTCTCTAAGGACAAGACCTCCGGTGAAGGCCAAGCCAACAAGAAGATGCAGACAAATTCTAACAAGCTTGGCATGTTAGTCCAAGAGGTTGAGGAAGCTTTAACCATGCAAGGTAACATAAAGCCTCTCTCTAATTTTTATGACAAGTTTGATGATGATGGAAAAAGAACTCTTGAAGAAGCCACTGTAAAATATTTGAATATATACAATAGGGCACTAATAGAAATAATATCAGAAATCCCCAAAGTTTGTATGACATTTTGGAACTAAGAAGAAATGTTGCTAAAGAAGAAGATGAGAGACTGAAAGAATATGTAATAATTAACATATATCCGGTAATAGCAATAGAAGAGATAAAAAGAATACTCAAGGAAGCCCATCACCGGTTGAGAACTAAATCAAGGATAAATAAGATTATGATTGGAAAAATAGATGAGGTGATAAAGGATACTGAGGCATTCCTAAAAATAATTTTGGAGAGATCATATGATGTTGTCTCATCTACTCCAACATCACCAACCAAAAGATGATCAAGCTGATATAAGTGTTCCCTCTACTCTAGAAAAGGAAGATGTAGACAAAGACAAGTAGGGAGATGAGTTAAATAGAGGTATAGAGGAGGAAGATAAAAGAAATGTGTTGAGGATGCACCAAATCCTCTATATCAACCCATGGATACAATGTCATCTATGCAAACCCAAGCTTCGGTTGATGATGCAGGGATGAAGGAGATCAAGGAAGAAATTGATACAAAAGATAAAGAGGATAAAGGAGGAGAAAATGTAGGCACACTGAAAGATAAGAAAATTATTCATGATCTAGAATTTTTCCAAGGTCCCATGAACCTTGCCTCTCTATCTCCCATCTAGAAGCTACAATTAGCTTCATTTTCTCAAGCCATGACAAGTGAAGACCTATTGAAGTCACACATTGAAGATAGTGAGTTCCCCACTCTTGTATCTAATGTTCTTGAGAAGATAATGTTGAATATTCCTACTGTTAGGATATGTTGTTGTCATTGATGTCAATATATTCTTGTGTTATGGTGTTCTAGTGATTGCACAGAGTTAAGTTGGTATTTGATCTCTTGTGATCTAGTATGATTAAATCCTTGGTTTTGGATTTGGGAGAGTGTTTGGGATGTTCATGTGTGTCTTCAGTTCAGATGGTTCATGATTTGGTGCTCCACGAGTTATCTTTCTTGTCTGAGTTGTTGTTGAGTGTTCCTGTGTATTAGTATGTTGATCCATGAAGATTTGATTAATTAGTTTTGGTACAGCTATTGTAGATTGTTTGAATGTTCTTGTTGGTGTTTCCTAATCATGTTCTATTTTTTTTGATGATCCACATTGATCATTGTGTGTGTTATTGAAGATCTTATGGGTCTGGTGATATTCTTCATGTTATGTAGTATTATTGGTGGTTTAACGTGTTGTAGTTGATCTTGGTAGGATTTTTGGTGTTGTTATGTGTTTGAGGATTTAATTTGGGTCCATGCTATGTTTTCTATGACATTGTATTGTTCCAATGGTTTATTTATGTATCGTGTTATATAATTTTTAGGTGTTAAGGGTTGATTTGACCTAATAGTCAAGGTTGATGATTTGTGTAAATAAGTGTTATATTCTTACAATCCATGGTTGGTGGTTGTGTCTACATTATTGGAGAGTGATGTTTGTGCGAGTAAGACAATTCATCATTTGATGCAAAGTGTTGAGCAGAGATTGTTGCAAGGTAGACAAATGAGCTTAACCAGAACTGTCATCAAGCATTAGGAGATGTTATTCTTTCAATTCATCTAAACCAGATTCTGATGAATACTAAGAGGGGGGGGGGTGAATTAGTATACCCAAAATTATTAAACTTAAACACTTAAACAATTTAGCAGTCAACCGGTATAACATATTTACTAACAAACTGGTTAACACAAATGCAATCCAAATAGGCAAATAAAGCATTCACCCACAACAGCACGATCACCATAACACAAGAGGTTTTGATGTGGAAACCCAAATGGGAAAAATCACGGTGAGCTGAAACTCACAAGTAACTATCTGTAGAATAGAAGCCAGATCGGTTAAGGTCATACAATGTTCTTCACCAGAACAGATCCTGTTAAGAATCTCAATATCTGTTAGGAGATAAGTCCGATTAAAGACTACCTTGTGAGAGGATTTCAGATCCACAGTTGTGAACCACCTTGTTAGAGGATTTACAAAGGCTTTTCCAGGCCTACCTGGTTAAGGGTTTCAGACTTGTCGAAGATGTGAGTAATCAACAAGTGAGTGATCTAGACAGAACAATATGCTTGGTTAGATCCTTGATAGCTCATTGTTAATGCAGATTTAGCATTACTTCAGTCTTCAGTATCTCCACACTTTGTTTCTTCACATAGACCTAATCTTCTCTTCTATGATCACACATGCAAAAACCACATACACTTCTAAAACCCTAACTTCTCCTAAAACCCTAGACATGATGTCCTTATAAAGGAATCTGATTTCATGTCGGTCCAATAGGATTACATTGCAAGTGTCTAGGTTCAGTGCATGTAGACACATTTGGTAACACGACACATAATCACCGCCAAAGTGTTGGTGGATGATAACTCATCACAAAAATACGGGTTGGTAACTCATCATAGAGTAATACTAGTTCATACATTTAACTGATTACCGGTTGTCAAAAATGAAGACTGGGAAAATGATAACTACCGCTTTAGTTCCTTCATACCGCTTGAGATCCTCAAACCGCTTGAGGTCTTCATACCACTTTGGGTCTTCATACCGCTTGAGATCAGTAAATACTTTCTACAAAACACCAATAGTCTAAAGACTATAATTTATAAGACCGGTTGGAACAAATACCTGTTGAGCATAACTCATACATACAAAAAGTGATCTCAGAGCAAGTGTGTGTCCATCAATGACAATCACAACATCATCATCAAGAATGCCAACATATTCTAGTCCAAATGTTATTGTAAGGTAGAGAACCTTCCCTGAGGCCTTCTGGGTCATTGTATTTTGAGTAGTGAGCTCTAGGCAGTGCGCTTGAACGCATGTGCATTCTCCATTGTAATATTTTCACACACTACTACAAAGTATCATCTTATTGTGGGTAGGTTCCCACTATAGTTTTTCCCTTACCTAGATTTTCCACATCAAAATTCTTGATGTTATGTGTGTTGCTATTATTGTTCTTATCTTTATTCTTTCTTCAGTTTATCAGATTGGAATTTTTGCTTAAGTTGCTTAATCTAGTGAAAACTGATTCATGCCCCCATCTTAGTTTTCCTTCATTGTTGTTGCCAACAACTGGTATTAGAGATAGATCTTCTAGAAGAAGAAAAGGAAGCATGGTTGAGTTCCTTGATTGGTTGAGAGATGACTAATGTGATGGGATTGCAGACTGCACATGAGATCTAGGAAAATTTAGGTGAAGATGAGACATAACATCCTTTATGGCTAAATTAAATGAACTTTTTATGAATATCAGATGTACCAGTGGAACTCTTGAAGAAGATGATATTGTTTCTAAGGTGTTGACATCTTTTCCTCCTTACAAATCTAAAGTTGCTTCTATTGAGGAGATCCAGACTGTGAATATTGTGACAAGAGACATGCTAGTTGGTAAGCTTGCTACATTTGAGCTGACTGAATTTGGAGAATCACATGGTAAACCTGAGACTGCATTTAAGGCTACTGTATCTGGGAAGCAGAAGTATGATCCAGGAGAGAGTTCATGTAGGGTTTCTAGATATGAAAGAGAAATGAGAGAGATGGAAGAAGAAGAAAGAGAGTTGGATAAGCTTGAAGCACTTATTGCTCAAAGATTACCTAAGCGAGCTAGTAAGTATAATGGAAAGTTACCTTTGAAATATTTCTTTTGCAATAAGATAGGACATTTTGCTTCTAGGTGTCCTGAAATAATGTCTAAGTATTATAAACATGATAAGCATGATAGTTCTTATAAGCATGATAGATATGAGAAGCATGATAAGTATGATAAGCCCTATAAGCCTAACCAAAAGTACAAATATCAGAAGAGATGTTATTATGCTATTGATGAAGGTGTGATAGATGAAGAGTATGAAAATAAGAATTCAAAAGATGAATTTGTATTTATTTCTATCAAGGAAAATGATTTGGTACGAGTGAGTTCTACAAGATACATAGTTGAGGAGAAAGATTTTGCTACTAAGATTGAAGAGAAAGATGAATGGGTAATTGACAACGGATTTTCACATCATATGCCAAGTGATAAAAGTAAATTTGTGAATATAGAGAGGTATGATGGTGGTATAGTGAGACTTGGAGATGATAAATCTTGTGTGATTTATGATAGAGATTCTATTTCCTTTGATGGTGCTAAGTATAATACTGATTTATGGTGGTAAGTATAATACTGATGATATCTTATATGATAAATATTTATAGCATACTCTTTTGAGTGTTGGACAGATGGTTGATAAGGGACATGATTTACAATTCAAGAATGGTAAATGCAAGATTCTAAATGCCTCTAGTATAGAGATTGCATTAGGGACTAAGACTAAAGGTAATATCTTTCACTTTAATTCTGGTGAGAAAAGTTGTTTGATTGCTCAGATAGATGAAATTTAGTTGTGGCATAGAAGAATGTGTCATGTTAATTTTGATTGCATGATTAAGATGGGTTATACTAAAGTTGTTAGAGATTTTCCTAAAATTATGAAGCATTCTAATTTGGTATGTAAAGAATGCTAGCTGGGAAAGCAAACAAGAATTTCATTAAAAAATAAGTTTTATACATTTAATGGTTAACTAGATCTTGTGCATACTGACTTGTGTGCTCCTACAAGAGTAAGAAGCATGCATGGTGATAGATATTTCATGTTATTGATTGATGAATACTCTAGAATGATGTTGGTTACCTTTCTAAGGGAGAAATCAAAAGCACTAGAGAAATTCAAGATATTCAAAGCTAAGATGGAGATAGAGATAGGGTTGAAGTAGAAGTGCCTAAGATCTGACAGAGGAGAATTCACATTCGATGAGTTAGATTCATTTTGTAAGAGGAGTTGAATTAGAAGATAGTTATATGCTTCCTAGAACCCCTTAGTAGAATGGAGTTGTTGAAAGGAAGAACAAAACTATTTTGGATGCTACTAGGACTATGTTGATTGAAGGAAATGTTGCATGGACCTTTTGGAGAGAATATGCTAGCATTGTTGTTTACAAATTCAACCAAGTGCATGTAAAAGGTGATTCTGATAAGACTCCTTATGAGTTATGGTTTGGTAATGCTCCTAAAACTAGATATTTAAGAGTTTTTGGAAGCAAATGTTGTATCAAAGGAGATGAGAATATATGGAAGTGTGATCCAATATGTGATGAAGGAATCTTCTTGTGTTATTCTACTAAGAGAAAGGCCTACTGGTGTTACAATAAGAGGTTGAAGAAGACAGTAGAAAGTGGAAATGTGAATATTGATTATTGTCATGGAAAGAAGATTAGAGCATGCGTATATGAGTTTGATGATCAAGATATTATTTCAAAGCCTATGTAGAATAAGATCCTTAAATGAAATAATCTGGTAGAGATAGTTAATCTGAATATTGCTGATGTTGGTGAAGAAGTTCAAGAACTTGAGAATCAGAACAATTAGAAGACTTCAAGGTACGTGAAATTAAGAAAATCATATTATTGGTGATAAAAATAAAGGTGTGATGACTAGGAGAAGGACTATTGCTAAAGAAATATTTTTTATTTCCAAGATTGAACCTAAATATGTTGCAAATGCATGTAAAGACGAGAATTGGATAAAAGTTATGGAAGAAGAGTTGAATCAGATTGAGAAAAAAAACACATGAGATCTTGTTCTGAGAACTAAAGACAAGAATGAGATTGGTACTAAGTGGGAGTTCCAGAATAAACTGAATGAAGCTGGTGAAGTACTTAGAAAAAAAAAATATTGGTATTTAAGGGATGTTCTTAGATGGAAGGAATTGATTATGAGGAGACTTTTTCTTTGGTATCTAGAATTAAAGTTGTTAGATTACTTCTTGCCTATGCTGCTTACAAGAATTTTAAGATATATCAGATGAATGTTAAGTCAACTTTTTTGAATGGTGATTTGGAAAAGGAAGTTTACATTGAGCAACCAGATGGTTTTCATTATCAAATGAAGGAGACATGGTATGGAAATTAAAGAAAACATTGTATAGATTGAAGCAATCCCCTAGAGCTTGATTTGCTAGATTGGTTAGGTATTTGATGAAGTTAGGATTTTGTAAAGGTATTGTTGATAGTAATTTATACTTTAAGGTTAATAATGATAATATTTTGATTGTCCAAGTTTTTGTTGATGATATTCTTTTCGGTGGAGATGATGATTTGAGTATAAAGTTTGTTGATGATATCCAAAAAGAATTTGAGATGTCTATGATAGGTCAGATGAAATTATTCTTAGGATTATAGATTACACAAACTGACAAGGCATTTTCATTTCCCAGTCTAAGTATGTGAAGGAGTTTTTGAAGAAGTTTGGATTAGATGATTCCAAACCTGTTGGAACTCCTATGATGGCTGGATGCAAGTTGTCTAAGCATGATGAATCACAAAAAGTTAATCAGACCTTATATAGATCTATGGTTGGTGAATTACTATACTTGACTCAGACTAGACCAAACATTATGCATGTTGTTTTTCTTTGTGCTAGATTTCAAGCTAATCTTAAAGAAAGTCATGTTACAGCTGTGAAGAGGATTTTTAGATACTTGAAGGGGACAGTTGACTATGGTTTATGGTATTAAGAGAATGATAATTTCATTTTTTGTGCTTATACTGATGTTGATTGGGTAGGTAATGTTGATGATCAGAAGAGCACTACCAGTGGATCTTTCTTTTCGAGGAGGAAGTTGGTTTCATGGTCGCATAAGAAACAAGATGCTATATCTTTATCTATTGTAGAGTCTGAATACATTGATGCTGCTAGCAACTATACTCAGCTAGTTTGGATGAAGAAGATATTGAAGGACATTTAAATTGTGTATGATGAACCTACTATTATATATTGTGATAATTCAAGTTCAATTAATATTTTCAAGAATTAGGTACTACATTCTAAAACAAAGCATATATCAATTAAGTATTATTTCTTTAGGGAGAAAGTCAGTGATGAAGAGTTCAAATTGGAATATGTATGTACAAAAGACCAGGTTGCAGATATCTTTACTAAGACTTTGCCTACATATACATTTGTATACTTGAGAGACAAGTTAGGGTTATCCACACCTCCTGATGAGAACTAGATGCATTGTGATGCATCAATTTGGTGGACTTCATAGTCTTATCTTATTATATAGGTTGATGATTTGGTGTTGCTACTCAGTTGGGGTAGTTAGTGTATGGTTTAGTGTGAGAGTTTATCCTAAGGGGGAGATATTTTTCTTCTTAGAGGGAGAGAAGCATGATTTGTTTATCTCTTTGGTATTGTTGTCAAAGCAAAAGAGAAGCATGTGAAAAACTTCCTTATCTTTGAAGCTTTGTGTGCATGATATTAGGGGGAGATTGTTGGAGATTGTTGGTGTTGATTTATTCCTTTGCATTGATTATTTTCCACATTCATATATTTCCATCAATTTGATAGGGGGGGATTGTTGGATATTGTTGCTGCTAGGATATGTTGTCATTTATGTCAACATATTCCTAGGTTTGGTATTCTAGCAATTGCAAAGAGTTAAGCTGGTATTTGATCTGTTGTGCTCCAATATGATTGAATCCTTGCTTGCAGATTTGGGAGAATGTTTGGGATGTTTGTGTGTGTCTTTAGTTTAGATATTTCATCACTTGGTGCTCTACAACTTATCTTTCTTGCTCAAGTTGTTGTTGTTGAGTGTTCTTGATGAATACTAAGAGGGGGGGTGAATTAGTATACAAAAATTTATTGAACTCAAACACTTAAATAGTTTAGCAGTGAACCGGTGTAACAATTTTACTAATAAACCAGTTAACACAAATGCAAACCAAACAACAAATAAGGCATTCACCCATAGAAGCACAATCACCATAACACAAGAGATTTTGATGTAGAAACCCAAATGGGAAAAACCACGGTGAGATGAAACTCACAAGTAACTATCTGCAGAATAGTAACCAGACTGGTTAAGGTCAGACCGGTTAAGGTCATACAATGTTCTTTACCAGAACAGATCCTGTTAGGAATCTCAATCTTTGTTAGGAGATAAGTTCGATTAAAGACTACCTTGTGAGAGGATTTTAGATCCACGGTTGTGAACCACCTTGTTAGAGGATTTACAAAGACTTTGCCAAGCCTACCCGGTTAAGGGTTTCAGACTTGTCGAAGATATGAGTAATCAACAAGTGAGTGATCTAAATACTAGCACAATATGCTTGGTTAGATCCTTGATAGCTCATTGTTAATGCATTTCAGCATTACTTCAGTCTTCAAAATCTCCACACTCTACTTCTTCACATAGACCTCTTCTTCTTTTGTGATCGTACATGCAAAAACCTCATCAACCACACAAAACCCTAATGACTACATCTTCTAAAAACCTAGACATGATGTCCTTAAAAAGGAATCTGATTTCATGTCGGTCCAATAGGATTACATTACAAGTTCCTAGGTTCATTGCATCTAGGAACATTTGGTAACACAACACAAAATCACCATCAAAGTGTCAGTGGATTGTAACTCATCACAAAAATACTGGTTGGTAACTCATCACAGAGTATTACTGGTTCATACAACTTTACCGATTACTGGTTGGTAACTCATCATAGAGTAATACCGGTTCAAATATTAAACCGATTACCTATTGTCAAAAATGAAGACTGGGAAAATGATAACTGCCGCATTAGTTCCTTCGGTCCACTTGAGATCCTTGAACTGCTTGAGGTCTTCATACTGTTTGGGTCTTCATACCAATTGAGATTGGTAAACACTTTCTGCAAAACATCGATATTCTAAAGACTATAATACATAATACCGATTTGGAACAAATACCGGTTGAGCATAAATCATACATACAAAAAGTGATCTTCAAAGCAAGTGTGTGTCCATCAATGAAAATCACAACATCATCATCAAAAAATGGCAACAATCTCCCCCTTTGGCATTGATGGCAACACTTAGGAAAATTTTTGACATTTAAGTGTTTTACAACAAAGATATGCCATAATCAAAATTACTCCCCCTAAGCATATACACTATCCCTTTTGCAGAAAATACAATGTATACTACTCTCTTATAGAGATAAACATGAAAGTATACATAGCATGCATCAAAATTTTAAATATAGAATACTACTCCCCCTTTGCCAACAATGAAAAAGTACTGCAGAATAACCCCTGTTTCCATTATCATTAAAATAATAAGTGTTTATGACAACAAGGAGTGAAACTTGTCAAAAACTGATTTAAAATCCTCCATAAATGTCTTCATGGATAAAGACCATGACTCAAGAAATGAGGTAGCAACCTCACTTTCCGTTTGCATCTGGGATAACTATTCCTCCATGGCATCCAAGGTAATCATCTCTTGAGTGACCGTTAAGGCATCCAAATTGAGATAGCATTTCTGAAGTATTTGCAGTCTTGGTAGTAGAACTAGTTGAAGTTCTTGCAAATCTTGGGTCCGGTTGCTAATCTCTAACTCTATTCTTGCAATCTGGAGTTGAAACCCGTGAACAGTTTTCCCATATGTGGTGAAGGAATCATAGGGTGTCTTGAAGGTGCTTATGTATGCTTGCATGTCAGATTGCAGTTTCTTCTTCTATGCAAGCACATCATCACAAAATAGATGGGGTTGACTAATCTTACTTAGCAGTAGATTCCCCTCATCCAGAGAATCTATGATGTCTTTCTGTGCTTTCTATAGTTTAGACCGAAGCTCATTTAATTTCTTCACTAAGATAGTATGCATTGCCTTTTGATGCTTCTTTTGTGCATTGGCTTCAACAACATCCTCCAGGCATTGCTCCAAGTCCTCTACAACTGTGCATAAGAGTTTCAGTTGGGCCAGAGAGGAATTGGTACTGGGGAGGTTGGTACTGGGTATCAAACTGGTAAGAGTTTCCACTGCAGTTTGAATAACATCTTGCTCCTTCTTCCTCCGTAGCGCTTCCAGTCACTCTTGGGCAAGCTTAATGCTTTGTAGTAGCTCTGATTCATTCGTAGATTGGAGGTCAATGGGACTGGTAATGTCAGCCGGTTTAGCTTGACTACTAGTTGCCTTTAGGGTCTCCACTTGTGTGCTCTTTGTCGCTTCCTCCTTCTCCTTGGCTCTTTTCTTATCTTCTTCTGCCTTCTTTTGCTCCTCTGTTTCTTTCTTTCTCTTTTCTTCTTCCTTCTTTTTATCTTCTTCTTTTCACTTCTCTTCCTCTTTTCTCTTCTCCTCTTCCTTTTTCTTCTTCTCCTCTTCCTCTTTCTTCTTCTCCTCTTCCTCTTTCTTCTTCTCTTGTTCCTCTTTCCTCTTCTCCTCCTCCTCTTTATGCTTTTTCTTTTTCTCCGTTTGCAATTTATCATCCTTTTCTTTGTCCTATTTTTCTTTGTCCACTTTCTCTTTATCAACCTTGTCCTTTGCTATATCTAGAGTGACATTTTCACCATCCAAAGCATCAACGTCAATAAGGTCCATTTGTTCAGTGACCGGTTCTCCTTCACTGTCATACACCTCATCCGGTTTTTCAGTTTCCGGTTCTTGTTCAGCCTTTCTTGTTGGCTTCAGATACTTGGTGTAACTTTAGAGCTAATTTGGCATGAGAGTGGGTATCTTTTAACACTTCAGAGACTTTCCCTTCTAGCAACAAGAGTCTCCTTCTTCTCATGAAGAAGAGGCCTTCATATTTCTCCATAACTTCATAAAGTTCTAAATTAGACACATCAGGAAAATCTTGTGCAAATATTTCCTCTCTTATTTCCTGTTCCTTTTCTATGGCAATGTGCCATTTTTTATCTAAAGAATTGTATAAAGAATCCGGTGTCACAGATTTAATTTTTGATGGCGACTGGTCATTAATACATAAATATTGAATAACTTCCTATTCTACTTCCTCTTTCTCATTGTCATTGAAATCATCAAAATAATCTACTAAATCACTTAGCACTTTTCTCCTAATATTCTTAATAGTTCTTTGACAATGTATCAAAGGTTTGTAGGAGGAAATGTCAATATTTATTGGTGTTGATGATGTCGGTTCATTGCTAGTTGTCTTTGTCTTCTTCCTCATTTGCCTAGTCTTCTTAGGCTGTTCTTCAGATTTTGTGTCCTCTGAGTCCGGTGTGTTGCCTTTTGTCTTTCGCGTCCTCTCAAATATCTTGGCGGGTGCAACTTCCGGTTTCTTCTTTGCCGGTGACCGCTTGGTCACTTTAAGACTTGTTGAAGTAACCGGTGCCGATACAGATGGCACTGCCTTTCCCTTCTTCATTGAAGGTTCTTCAATCGGTGTAACCCTTTCTAGATAGGTGTCAGTTCTCTTCTTCTTAGGATCAAGCAGTGAGGCAAGTAGGGTAGAAGCATACCCATCTAGCATATCATGCATTACCTCATATCCCATGGGTTCCACTTTTTCTTTTCTACGCTCAACCGCCTCCATTATGCACTCATCTACTCTGATGGTGAATCAGATGTCCTCTTCATACTTCTTGACAATATCACTAGATATTCTTACCCTTTGGCTCATCTTGCGTCTGAACTCATCAAAGTATTTGTTTGGGACTTCAGGATAACTGGTTCCTACCACTTGAAGACTTTCTCTAATTTTCTTGGTAACCGGTTGGTCAGCAGACCACTGAATATCACCGACTCCTAGGAAATAGCCTTGAAAGTAGAAAAACAATCCTACCAGCAGTTGTCCAAACTTAAATCTCAAGGCATTGTCCTGTTTAATTGACTTTAGGTTCACCAGAAGTTGCCTTTGCATATAGGTGCATAAATCAAATGAGGCATCTTCCATGATCATCCTGTAGGCGACATTTACCACTGCAATAGAGATAGAGTTAATTATGCTAGCATAGAATGTCCGGTAACCTATCACCATGCAGGCATATTTGACCAAATCATCCTTGATGGTACGAATAGTCATTCCCCATTGGTCGCTCATAGATTCGGTGAGCTTGGTCATTTCAGTCTTGATGACCTTCCTTAGGGTTGGCACTTCTCCAATGTTACAAAAACTGGTGATGGCATGAATTACTTCCGGTGTGATGTCATGTGTTCTCTCTAAATACATTTTGTCACCGTGCACTCTACTTAGAATGATGCGTATGTGATCATTTGTAAAAGGAAATAGACCGCATTGTGAAGTTTCTTTCTTTCCAGGATGTTGTATTCTGGTTTGATCTTCCTGTCCTTCCTGTAGAATAAGCTTAACTGAGAATGGATCACTAGAGATCCTAGGTCTTCAATTTTGTAATCAATATAATCTGAAATGCCTTCCTCAACTATAACACCAGCGGGTATTTGGGATAGGGCATTATATTTTGCCTTCCATTGGATGAAATCTACTGAATCAATGAGTGCACTAGAACTAGAGTGTGATGCAGAAGCCATGATAAACAAAGAAACTCAAAAATTACCTTCACAAGTCGAGATTTAGGGCTTGCAAATTCCGCTTCGCCACACACTACATCAATTGCTGGATTGCTGCTTTGAGTTCTACACTTGACCGATTGATATTATCTTCTAAATCTTCTTCAAAGTTTTGATATCTCTCTGAATCGCAAGACAAATCGCCTTTTGTCACTCTACACTTGAAAACTTCTTTGCTTGCAAACTGATAAGTGAAAATGACTTGAAAATCCCTTTTTAAATGAATTCTTCACCTACCATAATAAATGCTCCACCATTAGGGCATAAACCCTAATTTGCCTTTGACCGTTTCCAGTCTTCTGCCAATTGACAGGTATCACACACCAGTTAAGGTCTTTTACTGGTGTAAACTAGGGGTTCGAAACATTTCATCGATTTGCTCCCCCTAAGCTTTTATGTAGCTTAGTTTGTCGGTTCAAAGATTTCCACACTAGGTACAGAAACCGATTCTTCTTGAGACACTTCTTCTGGCTTCTTTTTCTAGGTTTTCTTCATATCCACTTGAATAGTTTCAACATCAATCTTTCCTTCTGGAGTGACCGGTATATCATCCGATATATTGTTTCTCATTCTGCAGAATCTTGTTGTATGACCCAGTTTGTTGCAATGTTAGCAAACCATTCCAGGTGCTCTCCAAGGTCCTTTATTCATGTTTCCATTCTTCCTTCTGCATGTTGTAGCAGTGTGACCACTACCATGACAAATCAAATAGGTTTCCCTCCATCTGGTTGTCGCTTGATAGCCACCGCTACCTGACTGATGATTATAGGTATTAAACCAGTTTGGATTCCGGTACATTCCTAGAGGGTTCGGGAAAAACTCCTTGACTCCTTTGAGGATATCTTCTAGTGTTGTGTATAACAGACCTTCATTCAAATGCTCTATGCCCAAACTTGTTGCATGCATAACAGTTACCATTGAATTTATTGGATCTAGGCTTATTGTTTAGAAATTAGGGAAAATTATTGTAAGCCTTACTTCTACATACATTGGCAGTGTGTCCTTCCTTGAGACAATTAAAGCAAACAGGTTTGAACTTTTGCTTACCTTTATCCTTTAGTGTCGGTCGCTTCTTTGATGCTCCATTTGGGTCTCACCTTCCTCATAACTAGAAAAACCAAGTCCAGTGGTATTCTTAACCGGTTTTACTGATTCAATCTTTTTTTCTAGCATAACAGTGCTCTTATTGAATTTGGCAAGTATTTCCTTTGACTCAGTGAGCTCTTTGGAAATAGCAGCATTGGATTCCTACAAGGTTGCATTCTCAAAAATAGCCATGTTTAGTTCACCGTGCATTTCTTCTTTTTCCACTTTACTCTCTTGGAGATGAGCGGTAAGTGCACTGATTTCTTGTTTCATCTTGGAGATCTCATGATCTTTGTCTTTTACTAGGTCTTTAGCTTTCCTCCAGTTCTCAAGCTCTTGACACATTTTGATAGTCAGTCCTTCCAGTTCCCTTCTTAGGTTAGCATTAGATTCATTCAATTTTTCAACTTCTTCAACTAGGGCTTCCATGTCTGCTTCATCAAAGGAACTATTTTCAGTAAGCTCCATCAATTTTTCAGCATGCTCTCTTCTTTTTTCCAGAGAGGCCTTATATTTAACTTTGAGTTCAGCATAGGCTTTCTCAGTTTGAGTGAGCTGATGAGTAAGTTCCCTTACAGTGTATTCCCCATATCTCTTTCCAAGTGGTTAAACTTATAGAAAGGTTGGATCTGATACCAATTGATGAATACTAAGAGGGGGGGTGAATTTGTATACAAAAAATTACTGAACTCAAACACTTAAACAGTTTAGCAGTGAACCGGTGTAATAGTTTTACTAACAAACCGGTTAACACAAATGCAAACCAAATAGCAAATAAGGCATTTACCCATAGAATCACAATAACCATAACACAAGAGATTTTGATGTGGAAACCCAAATGGGAAAAACTACAGTGAGATGAAACTCACAAGTAATTATCTGCAGAATAGTTACCAGACCGGTTAAGGTCATACAATGTTCTTTACCAGAACAAATCCTATTAGGAATCTCAATCTCTATTAGGAGATAAGTCCAATTAAAGACTACCTTGTGAGAGGATTTCAGATCCATAGTTGTGAACCACCTTGTTAGAGGATTTACAAAGGCTTTGCCAAGCCTACCCAGTTAAGGGTTTCATACTTGTCGAAGATGTGAGTAATCAACAAGTGAGTGATCTAAATACTAGCACAATATGCTTGGTTAGATCCTTGATAGCTCATTGTTAATGTATTTCAACATTACTTCAGTCTTCAAAATCTCCACACTCTACTTCTTCACACAGACCTATTCTTCTTCTGTGATCGCACATGCAAAAACCTCATCAACCACATAAAACCGTAACGACTACATCTTCTAAAACCCTAGACATGATGTCCTTAAAAATGAATCTAATTTCATGTCAGTCCAATAGGATTACATTGCAAGTTCCTAGGTTCTTTGCATCTAGACACATTTGGTAACACAACACAAAATCACCATCAAAGTGTCGGTGGATGGTAACTCATCACAAAAATACTGGTTGGTAACTCATCATAGAGTATTACTAGTTCATACAACTTTACTGATTACCGGTTGGTAACTCATCACAGAGTAATACCGGTTCAAACATTAAATTGATTACCTATTGTCAAAAATGAAGATTGAGAAAATGATAATTGCCGCATTAGTTCGTTCGTTCCGCTTGAGATCCTTGAGCCACTTGAGGTCTTCATCTTGCTTGGGTCTTCATACCACTTGGGTCTTCATAGTGCTTGAGATCGGTAAACACTTTCTGCAAAATACCGATAGTCTAAAGACTATAATACATAATACTGGTTTGGAACAAATACTAGTTGAGCATAACTCATCCATACAAAAAGTGATCTTCAAAGCAAGTGTGTGTCCATCAATGGAAATCACAACATCATCATCAAAAAATGCCCACAATTCTTATGTATTAGCATGCTGATCAATGTTTTAATAAAGTGGTGTTGGTGTAACTATTATGGATGGTTCTAACATTCTTGTTGGTGTTTCCTAATCATGTCCCATTTTTTTATGATCTGGATTGATCATTTTGCATGTTATTGAAGATCTTATTGGTCTGATGATATTCTTCATGTTATGTGGAATTTTTGGTGGTGTAACGTGTTGTGGTTGATCTTGGTGGGATTTTTGGTGGTGTTGCATGTTTGAGGATTTGATTTGGGTCCATGTTATGTTGTCTATGACATTGTATTAGTCTGATGGTTTATTTATATATCATGTAATATAACTTTTAGGTGTTAAGTGTTGAGTCAACCTTGTAGTCAAAATTGATGGTTTGTATACATAGGTGTTATATTCATGTAATCTATGGATGGTTGTTGTGTCTTCATTATCAGAGAGTGGTGTATGTGCAAATAAGAAAATTCATCTTTCAGGTGTGAAGTGTTCACTAAAGATTGTTGCAAGGCAAACAAATGAGCTTAATTAGAACTATCATCAAGCATTAGGAGATGTTATTCTTTCATCTAAACCAGATTGTTGTTTGAATGTTATTGTAAGGTAGTGAACCTTCCCTGAGGGTTGTAGACTTCTGCATCATTGTATTTTGAGCAGTGAGCTCTATGCAGTGTGCCTGAATGCATGTGCATTGCCCATTATAATATTTTGACATATTACTGCAGAGTATCATCTTATTGTGGGTAGGTTCCCACCATTGTTTTTCCCTTAACTGGGTTTTCCACGTCAAAAATATTTGTGTTATGTGTGTTCTTGCTATTGTGCTTATATTTATTATTGATTTAGTTGATTAGATTGGAGTTTGTGTTTAAGTTGTTTAATCCGGTGAAAACTGATTCATCCCCCCTCTCAGTTTTCCTTCATTGTTGTTGCCAACAGATAATGCCCTCTTATAAAAATCTGATACCCCTTTTGACCAGCTAAAAGGTTTGATCAATTCAATGAGTACCCATTTTGAGTTATTAGAGAAATCTACTGAGGCCAAGGTTCACAATGAATTTAATGCCAAGAGGCTCTGGACGTTAAATAGAATGATTGCAAATGATAGAATTATGTTAGATACCTATATCAAGAGCATTCAAGATGTAATATCTGAGGGTGGTAATATTTACAAATCTTGTCTATCATTGTCGAAGTTCATTGAGGATATTGAGAAGTTGTCCAAGGAGTCTGAAAATCAATTAACTGGCATATCTCAGTCACTTGATCCCTTATCAGTTTTTGTGGCTAGTAAAGAAGACCAAGTAATATCTTTACTTGATAAAATCAAGAGATTAATCCATGAAAAGGATAATATTTTTTGTAGGGTTGGTGAACATTGAAGCCACATCACTCCTAAGCTAGACACAATGATCAATACATATTTAAGAGTGATAAAGATGTCATAGCCATGAGTGACCCCTCCAATCTCAAGTCAGAAAAAATGCAAGCATACCTCTTCATTGGTCTGATATCAGTTATAGAGTGTCTCGATAAGGGCTAGGAAAACCATTTGAGCTCTTTGAAAAACACTTTTTCATATATTTTCAAACTTATGTAATTTAGTAAGGTGAATGTGCACATATATGCCACTGTATATAGAATTTTGTGTATGTTTATAGATTGTGGATCCCTACCTTTTCCATTGATGTCAAAGGGGGAGTGTAGAGTAGTGAAAAATGTTGCATTCATCTCAAGGAATTTTGGAGTTGTTAAATTTTAAAGTTTCATAATGTATATATGTTGGTACAGATTCTGACACAGTCATTTTCCATTTAGTGTTGCCATCAATGCCAAATGGGGAGATTGTTAGTAAGAGACACTACAGAGGTGGTCAAATATTGTCATTGATGGCAACTCTTGTCAACTATTCCATCCGTAGCGTGTGATCTAATCCTAGACCAGAAGTTAGAATGGAGTTTTTGTTAAGTCTGGTGAGATAGAACAAAGAATTCGAAAAAGTGTTGTATTTTGGTTGACATTTCATTTTTATTGAATATTTTATGTTACAGAGATAGAGGAAGATATTTCAATGTCTGGAGTACCTTATTCGAAAATCTTATCCTCTAGTGCTAATTGTCATGTGATTTAGAAGATCCATTGTATAGATTTTTTTGTTTAACAATTTGATATGGCCTACTTGTTAGTTGATCATTGTACAGAATTGATGGATTAGTTTTGGTGATTGTTTTTATGATCAAGGATGTTTAGCTGATATTTATAAATCATGTGGACAATTATTTTTGGCTTGCATATGCATTGGAGTTTAGATTGAGCTAACTAGGTATGCATGTTTCATCATTTGTATAGTGTTCTTGAAGCAGACATGTAGAAGACCTAATTTCATGTTGCAGATATATAAGACGAATGGATATGAACATTTTGGATATTGGTAGGTGTGTGGAAAGTGTTTGTGATCATTTGTGCACAGTTTCACATGTGCAAGTGAATTATTTATACTCTAGAATATTGCAAAACAACAAAATAGAGAAGTGTGAGATTAAGTGTTTTGTTCTTAACCAAAGTTGTCTTTGGTATTTGTAGATATTGTCTTTTAGTTTAGACATTCCAACTATCTTTTATAAAAAATATTATAATACAATGAGTCTTCCCAAGGTTGTAACCCTTATTGTTTTGACCAGTGAGCTCCAGGAAGTTTTCCTGAATGCATTTGCATTCCCCTATGTAATGTTTCTATACTTTTGTAGAGTATATTTATATTATGGGTTCATCCTCACCATGGTTTTTCCTTTAATTGGATTTCAACATATAAAATATTATCGTTATGGTGTTGTTGTTGATTGCTTTATGGTTCTACATCTTTCTTTTTTTCATTTGCTTCAAATAGTTACAAGAATAAGTTAATAAAGTTTAAAATTGCAAAACATTGATTCACCCCCCTCTCAGTGTTCATTGATTCCAATAGCTACATTTGTCATAGTTCTGATCTTCTAAATAGCAGCAACTTTATGGTTGTAGGATGTAGGTAAATATCTGAGTACTTTAGCAATAATCTTTGATTTGTCCAACTTTCCACCGACACATCAGATATTGCACAAAAGTTCATTCACCTTTTGCATTAAAGAAGTAATGTTATCATCTTCACTCATCCTCAACATCTCATATTTTCCTTTTAGCTCCACAACTTGTTAATCTTCACATAACTGTCTCCTTCATATAAGGTTTCAAACTTCTTCTAGATCTCATGAGAAGTTTGCAATTCCATAATATTTTTCATCTTGAAGTCAGTCAGAGCAATCAACAATGCTTCCTTAGAACTAATATTGTGTTCAACACTTTTGATCTCATTCAAAGTTGAAGAACCATTTATAGGAGTTGTACACTGACTTTTAGTAATATCCCAATAAGGTGCACCAATCCATCTGAGATGACACTCTATCAATTCTTCCAAAGAGAGTAGTTTATACCATCAAATCTTGAATTGTCCTTTTTGTAAGTTTCCATCTCGGATCACCTCAAGCAATTAAGCTTCTTTAAAGGAACCTGCTTTGATACCAATTGATGGAAATAGGGAAAACAACTAAGAGAGGGAGGATGAATCAATTGTCACAAAAAATAACACAACGTAAACTAATTCTCAAATCTGATTATTAAAAATGAAAGCATAGATTAGCAACACAACATGAAAACTCATAACACCAATATTTTTGACATGGAAAACCCTATTAGGGGAAAAACACGGTGGGGATCAACCCACAAAATAGGTATACTCTGTTAGAAGTATTACAATGGGGAATGCACATGCATTCAGGAACACTACCTAGAGCTCATTTCTCAAAACAAAGAAGACGCACTGCCCAAGGAAGGCTCGCTACCTTACAAATAATCTTGGATCACATCCAGAAATTATGAAGTGTGAATTAGCATCTCCTTAATGCCTAGTTTAGTTCCATTGAAGAAAAAAACAGCTTTCTTCTTCTCACTCTTCTTTGCCTTCAAACGATGTATATATTTAGCACACATACAAACTCACTCTCATCGACACACACACACCAAATACAAAGATATTACAATTATTTATACATTACATAAACCTTGTAGAAATCAGCAAGGTCGGCTAACCACACCACCTCATTACAAAAATATAACCATACTCAATACAATATCATATACGAACCAAGCAATGTCAGTCAAGACCTAGAACAGACCTAACTTAATTGCCTTAAACATGAAACACATCCAATAATAACATCTCGAACATCCATAACATGATACAAGCATCTAGTAGGCTAAGAAAATGAATAACACCACCGAATTGAAGAAAAACATCAATTACAAGTTCAACAATCAATGCAGACCACCAAGACAAAAGGAACACAATAAAAAAACATCCACAAGCATCATGAATTAACATAGCGACATCCACACTAACACAAATTACTAGAATCATCAACATCATCATATCGAACTTCAATAAAACTTAAATGCAATGACTATCAACCTAAAAAAACACTTGTGGATGTCCAAACTATGAACCACTTGAATTGAGGACACACACCAATATCCCAAACATACCTCCAAATCTGCAAAACAAATTACAATGCAAAGCAATGCAGATCAAAATACTGACACTTTGGCACCATTGAACAACTGAAAAAACCAGCCACAACACATATACTCATAAATCAATCAAATCTTCATGTGGACCTCTAAAACTTGAGTTGAATCTAGTAGAGATAATACTCTACAAACCCTTTAATCTATAAACATTGATATCCATCATATTTTCTATATAGGAAAAACTAATTCATTGAACTTCACTACATCACTACATCACTATCACAGACAAAGAAATATGTTGACTTGAATGACAACACATCTCTCAAATATCTTTCAAGCACATATTTGTAATATTATTCCAGCAATCTCCAACAACCATCACATCCACAACAAAAATATCATCTACAATAATCTCCCCCTTTGTCATTGATGGCAACGTCCATCAACAACAAACGCAAAACACTCTCTCCACAACTCTACAAAAATTCTTCAATAGGAACTCTTAGGATCTATTCCCCTTTCACAAGACAAAGGTGAGCATAGGTCTCTCTATTTTCCAATGGCTTTCATAGAAAAAATATGACCAATTATGTTGATGATATTTTTAACAACAACTTTATTTGCTTCAGGAAAATTCAACTTGACACGACCTTGATTTAGGACTTCCTCCTTGGATAGTGACTTCAAAAAATCCACAATTTCTGACTCTTTGCTCTACAACCTCTTGTTCACTTTGACATTCAACCAAATGATTGCTCATTTCCTACAACTTCTTGCTCGAAATAAACAATGATTTCTCCTTATTTTCTTGTAGTGGAAAATTCATGTGCAATGTCTCATTAGATCTTTCTAAACCTTATTGCCAAACTGATAAACCCTAGGCTCTGCAATACCCAAAACTCTGCTAAGAGGGTGCAAAGAAACATAAACAAAATAACACAAGAAAAGAACAACACATATTGAGAACAAGTTCTAAAATCCATTTAACCCTTAATCATAGGCTTTGATACTACTGATGGGAAGAGGGAAAGGACAAACATAGAAGAAGAGATAGAGTGAAAATAATAGAAACAAAATAGAGATAGCTGAAAATAATTATATTTTGAATATATGCATTTAATTACATTCAAAGTTCAATGATATAAATTAGAGCTACTGCTCAACACAGGAAAAATAAATACATAAACCCTTGCTTTGACTGAACTAGTTGTTATTTGTTGTTGTAACAATAATACTTCTCTTCTTTGTCTTCTTCGTTGCCACATTCCCATGTCATTTTCCTCATGGTGGATGAAGGTGAGTAAAACATAAAACAAAATAAATGCAAATTAAATGGCATCAAAGACCACGTGTTTAAGGGAACATTGACCTAGGTTGAAGGTAGTACATCATGCCATTAACAAAGCATGACATCCCTATCATTTCATCTAATTTTTATGTCAAAATAGGAGGAAAATTAAATTCGAGTTTGAGCATGGGTTGAAATTAAGGGTTATCCATTACTCAGTATGGTTTCTCTATCCTAGGACAACTCGATTGTGTAGGCTATTAGGAAAATGTGCACTCTAGATTGATTTTGAAAACCCTCATGACTAGTGATTTTTTTAGAGGCTAATATTCGCCAATTGGATATTTTTTTAAAATTTGGAAATCAAAATTTGGCCAATTTTATTTTTGTCTTATTTAAATCGTCAGAGAGTTTATTTTATTCAATTTTTTAAGTCAAAGATTCACCAAAATATTCAATGCATGATTGGATCAGATTCGCCAAAATTTTATGATTTATTATAAAAAATAGAATTAATTCGACAATAATACATCATAATTATTAGTTACTTTAGGGTTTTATCAACAATCTTTAGTTGCCACCATTAATTCAAAATATAATCTAATGACCATCATTTCATCCCATGAGGTAAATTATACCTACAAGTTGTAATGCTCATGGAGGTTGAGTTGCTTTTCAATTTTTGACCTCAATGGAAATCAATGGTATAAAAACAATTTTGGGCCCCATGAGTATTGTAAATTTTAAGTACATTTTATCTAACAAAATACAAAGAGGGATATTAGATTATTTTAAATTAATGGCAGTAACTAAATAAAGTAGTGTCTACCCTTTAAACTCATTAATGATTTCCACCTTAGGCCTCTACATTTCTAGAAGAATTCATTTATTAAAATTAAATTATTTGCAATAGTAATCAATGCCTACTCTTATTATTTTCTAAGTTTTGTCAAGATTTTCTACCAAAAAATATTGATGTAAAAAAATTGCCAATAGAATTAATATTTTTCTTTTAAAAAATGAAAGATTTGCCAATAAAAAAAATTATTTTTATCCAAAATAAATAAAAATTTACCAAGATTTTATATCTCTTTTTGAGGGGGGGTTTCTTAAAGTTATCACTGCTCATGACCACATTTTTCTCCTTCAAGCCTAGAAGAAAAGAAGGAAGGTAGAAATGGTAGAGAAAGAAGATTATGGAGTGTGTATGGGAAGGAGAGGGAACAATCCAAAGGCTACACAATAGAGGAGAATATGGGATGAAGAGAAAAAAGGGGTCATTGGTGATTTCCTACATAAATATAAAGGTGAATATGGAAATCATGGATAGCATATTAGAGATGGGGAAAACTACCTTTAAGGAAATGTATTTCTCAAGAATGTTGCAATTGCAAAATATACATAAATCGAATTGTTAACAAGGCTTGGAAAATTTGTAGCAAAGATTATTGGTAGGCATAAAAGAAAAACCACATAGCTAATGTTAGTGTACTCCCTACATGCATTGGAATGGTAGCCTGTGTAAGATTTTGGATAGGTGAAGTCAAATGTTGGGTGGAGAAGATCAAGACATGGGTATTCATCAAAGCACAAAGATAGAAAGAAATAAAAATAAAGCATTAGGGAGCTGAGTAGTAGAAATGTGGAAAAGGGACATAGGAATGTGAATAAAGGGTGTATGAAAGGAAGAGAGGGGATATGAGAAGAATGGGCAAGGAAACTTGGATATGATTTGAGGATGATGGTTATGGTGAAGAGGGGGAAATGACACTATTTTGGGGAGGTAAAGGACCATGCGACATGAGCAGAAGAGGTACAACTAGAGATAAATGGAAGGAGAAGAGGCTTACTAGGTGAGCGGAAGGCTTTGCATCTGCCCTACCAGACATACATGTAGAATAGGGAGTAAAGAAAAAAGCTTTGGGAATGTTTGGAAGCATAGGTAGAAGATGTTTGCACTTGCATCATAATTATTTCCCTCAAGAGATGAGTACCCATTTGTCATTGGTTCACTTTCATACTTAAGACAATATTTAATTTTAATTTATTCACTTCAGGAAAAAGAAAAGAATGACTCTATTCAATTTGGATTTGCTTAAATGACACAATATACAATTTCTCCCATTTCTGAATTGCTTTCTTAGTAACATTATGCCAGCAACCTAGATGTCTCATCTAAGCATAGATATTGGCCACATGAGAGATATTCTCTAATTTTGGAATAGCTTAATGTGTAGGCCATCAAATTATTGATTTTTGAGTTGTGTGGTTTAAAACTAATCTTATGTAATAAGTCCTATATATGTGTGCAAATGTTGCATGTTTATTAATTTGTGTTTGATGTTTTGTATTATCCTATTGTAAACTATATAACATGTGGAATAATATTAGTGTATAATTTATAATATAGCAACTAGATTTTTCATATATAAAGGCCTTGTATTAAAGGAAGCATGTTGATCTTTATTTTTGGAGAACTCATACGATCCTTCTAAGGATGAACATTACCACATTTATTGAGTAAATCTCCATTAGGATGATCTTACAAATACGTTATTCCTAGTTTCCCCTTATCTTGAGCATAACTTGGGTATTGATTGGGCCTAAACAAGTTATAAATAATATCCTATTCCTTCCTATGGTTGGATAAAGCACTTAGCTTATGTGGTGAATTTATCTTGAAGACAATTATTTTGAAGGCTGTGATCATAGTATACGATGAAAGGTTTTATTCATTAAATAATGAATAAGTTTTAAAAATGAGCTCCCTATATTGGTAATTACTTATATCAATACCATGATAAAATATAGTTGATAACGACATCATCAATATAACTAAATCTATATATTTGCACTAGAATATTGTATGATTAAAATAAGAAAAATATCTTTTAATTTAATGGTGTATTTGGGATTGGATTAAGAGACATTATATGTAATGTTTTTTATAGTATTTTTTGTTACCTTATTACTGAACATGAAGATCATGATAAAATGTAAGTAGAGAATTTGAATATTATACACTCGAGAATCTATACTAACATAAGAATAAGAAGTTGCACAAAGGGATATTATTAATGTCATTTGGTGTAGTATTGATATGAAGATGACTTGAAAAATATGTTAGAAAGTTCAAGTAATCAGAGGACAACTCAGAGAGGGAGGGTGGGGGGGGGGTGGTGAATCATTTGTCACTAGATTATCGAAACCTTGAGCATTTAAAACTTTGTTATCAGAACACGTAAGATTACTACCGGAATGCATAAACCAGTTACTAGAATAGAAGATATAACAATTAAGCACAAGCAACAATTAGAGAATAGTGACCATCCACGTGACACCAAGATTTGTACGTGGAAAACTCGGTAAAGGGAAAAACCTATTGGCATTTGCATGAAGATTGCATTAATGAAATGTTATGTTGTCATTGATGTCAATTAACTAGTAATGATATAATAATGATGTTGTAATGTTGTTTTGTAACCAATAAGTGATCTTGTGAAGGAAACTAGTATTACTAGAGGAGAAGTGAGATCAACCAGTAAACCCTACCTATTGATATGATAATCCCTAACCAATGGAGTTTGGTGAATTGGTTGTATTGGTGTATGATATAATGATGAGAGGTAATGATTATGAAATGTATGCATGTTGTATGAGAAGAGTTTCAAATGGTTTTTGGTGCGTAGAGATAACATTTTTATCTTGGGAATGAGCAAGTTCATTACATGTAATGTGAACTGCGTGATGAGTCACAGTGTTCGATGAAGCGGTGATCAAGGAGCGGTCAAGGATATCTCATGGTTTTGTAATACAGTAGTCATAGTTGAACCAATTTGTTTGTAATCTCTATGAGATGATTAGGTTTGTGATGTGTTACCGACCTATTGTTTTGTTTATAAGGTCGATGAGTGGTTTTGTTGAAGAGTTGGCAATTTGTGATTGAGAGTAAGAGCGTGTGGTTGTCGAACTAGATGATGTATCTGCAATATATGTAAAGGAATATAGGAGCATGAAAAGGATTTGAACAAGAAAGTGTAGTTAGATCAACAAACCCTTGTTGTTTTCTAACAATTACAACAGTCAAATCCCCTAATCGGGTAAGCTCTAACAAGCTTAGTGTTATCTAAATCCTTTAACCAAGTGGTCCATTATTTTGGATTTCAAATCCTCTACCGAGGTTACTCCTAACATGGTAATGCTTCTAATAGGACATTATAGTCAATCCCTTAACCAGGTGGTCCCTAACAGGATTTGTTCTTAACAGGACTTATTGTAAAGATTTAATAGGATTGGCTCCTAACAATGCGAACTTCAGAAGAGTTCAAAATACTTGTGGGTATTCATCCCCACTATGGTTTTTACCATTTGGGTTTCCATGTCAAAAATATTGTGTCAAGTGGTGAATGCTTTTGGGGTTATGTTTACTATGGTTGAATTGCTTAACTACTAAATCCACTTTGATATGTTATGTTAACTGGAAGCCATCTGAAATGTGTTTTACTTAAGTCGGTAAAGTATTTAAATGATTTAATTAAATGGTTTGAGATTTTCAAAGATGTTTTACTGTTAGTCAGTGATAACAGCCAACTGGTTTAACTTGTCAGTAATATTGCATTTGAAGTTCAGCGTTTAAACCATTCAGTTTAGAGTTTGTCTTGAGAGGTTGATTTTGAGATTGGTGAAAGTCTATTCAGTTTTCTATCTATTTATTCAACTCCCCCCTTAGTAGTTGACTAGATCCTTATTCTTCAATAATACCATCAATTGGTATCAGATCTTTTCAGGTCCTCTAAGGTATAAGCCTAACAACTTGAGGTAAAGATCTTGTAGAAAATAATGAAGAAAGAAGGTCTAAAGTTTAATAGAGAGAACTACAAAATATGGAGTGATAAAATGAAAATCTATATCAAGAGTCTAGGAAGTCAATATTGGGAACATGTTGGTACACAATATGTTACACCTAGTGTGACTATGACTGATGATCAGAAGAAAGAGAAACAAGAAAACAATCAAGCATTGGAGGCTATTATCAGTTCTTTGTCTGATGTAGAGTATGTAGATGTCCATGGTCTACAAATTGCATATGAGATATGGAAGAAACTTGAAGAAATCTATAGTGGTGATGAGCATGTGAAGATTACCAAAGAAGAGAGTCTAAGAGGAAAATTTGATGACATGTGGATGGTTGAAGGTGAGAATATACAATAGTATGGTCAGAGGATCAAAGCGATAGTTGGTGAGATCAAGAGTGCTGGTGGTAAAGTGAAAGATGCCACAGTGATTAGTAAGGTGTTGAGAACCCCTCTACTGGTCTACTCTAACTGAGTTGCAGCCATTCAGGAGCTAAAGTCAATTGATAAAACTAAGGTAACCCTTGACTCCATCATTGGTAAGCTTACTGTATTTGAATTAAATGGTTATGATGGTAGTGTTCAAAAATCTGAATCTACATTTAGAGCTTCAGTTTCTAACCCATCTATGAGGAAAAGTACAGATGTTAGTCACAGTTATGAATCTAGATCTAGCTAAGAAGTTGATGATGAAGACAGTTTGGTTGAGATTGAACCATTGTTGGCCAAGAGGTTGCCCAGAGGTACCATTAAGTACATAGGTAAATTAACTTTGAAATGTTTTGCATGAAACAAGATTGGACACATTGTAGTTAACTATCCTAATGGTCACAATGAGCATAAGAATGAGAAGTTAAAGAAGTACAAAGGAAAAGGAAAAAGAGATTGTCTCATTGTAGTTGATGGTGGTGTCACTGATAAGGAATCTGAGGGTGATGCTAATGTAGACATTGTCTTTGTGGCCATTAAAGAGGAGACATCTGATCAAAAGGCATTAGTTTCTCACATGGATAATTCTGATTATTGGATCATTGACATTGGTTGTTCACACCACATGACCGGTGACCGAAGCAAATTTCTTACTTTGAAGGAAATTGATGGAGTTGTGAGATTTGGTAATGACTCATCCTGCATGGTAAAAGGTAAGGGAAATAGTTCTCTTAATGGACAGAGCAGTACATATGATGTCTACTGGGTTGAAGGATTAAAGCATAATCTTTTGAGTGTTGCACAACTCAATGATAGAGGCTATTGATTGGAATTTAATAATGGAATGTGAAAAATGTATGGGAGAAAAGGTGTGTGATATTTTGCCAAGATCTAGGGCTCAATGAAAAATACAATGGAGAGACAAAATATTGATAGGAATAAACTGTATTCTATCAAGAGAAAGTACTGATCAATTGGATCATCAAAAGTTACATACAATGAATATGAGCCTGCTTATATCGGTAAGGCTATATGGATATGTGAGCACACAAACATGACATGTGGCTCAATAAGAAACAAGGGTAGGTAGAAAATAGGTGTGGGTAGGTAGGAGAAATGTTGGTGTAAATAATTATTCATCTTGGATATTATTACACCTTACGTAAGTTTACTTAGGTACATGCATTTCATAGTAGTTTGGGTATGAGACACTTGGGTGTTTGTGCCACATTGGGATAGTGTGTGTAGGAGAATTTCCACCTTTTATTGTGTTGATCTTGTTGTTACACTCCACATTCAGTGGGTGATCCACCTCATGTGAAATATTATATTGTTTCTCCTACCTACCCACACCTATATCCTACCTACCCTTGTTTCTTATTGAGCCACATGTCATGTTTGTGTGCTCACATATCCATATAGCCTTGCCTATATAAGCAGGCTCATATTCATTGTATGTAATGCTTAATGATCTAGTTGATCAGTATTTTCATCTTGATAGAATACAGTTTATTTATATTATCTATTTTGTTCTCTCTTATTTGTGCTTTCCATGGCCTCTTGATCTTGGCAAAATCTCACATGGTATCAGAGCCATTAGAGTGTCATTGGTTTGCTAATTGAGAGAAATTTGATGTTATTTGAGGTTGTGTATTTTGGAGTTTGCTATTGCAGGTTATTATTGAAGCTTGATGGGTCAAATCTGAGGTTACCATTGGATTGAGGAGGTCCAAGAAAGTTAGTTTTGCCTTTTGTTTCATCCAAATCGGACTTCGGAGGCCAAATCTAGAGGCATTTGAAGTTTGACGCTGCGACGTAAATTTTCTAGAAATTATAATTTTGCAGACAATTTTCAAATAGCGATATCTCACTCATCCGGACTCGTTTTTTCGAGCAATTTTTTTTGTTTTGGGGTAGAATTTCATGATATATACAGTGGTGTAGGAGGTTTTTGATTTTCAGATACAAGTTTGTCAGAAATTGTGAAATCCCGATTTTTACAACTTTGGAGGCTTCGTTTGGGCTCATATGGACTCCTTTTCAGGTGCCATTTTTTTGAAAGTGCATATTTTTTCATCTACTTTCATAATCTGCCATCTGTTTGCAGTGATTTTAAGTAGAAACTATACTTTCAGTATTTGGCCATTTTTGGCATATTTGGTACTTGCATTTTGCTTGGATCTCAATTTAGATCACTAGCACTATTTGTTGAAGTCTCTTTAATCTCATTTTGAGAAGTTGTAAATTGAAATCAGAAGTCCACTTTGCCTTGTTTTGCAAGTGGCTCATTGTATACGTACTAAGTATAAAGTACCAAAATCACCATTTTTGGGGGGATTTCTTGATTGAGTATTTTGGGGGGGTGTCTTGTGTGATTGTGCCTCTCTCTATCTTGTGTTTTTTCATTTTGGTGCTATGGGTTCTCCTGAATTTCCACTTTTAACTCCTCATAATTATGCATCATGGAAAATTAAGGCATGGAGTAAACTAATGGAAAAAGGACTCATTCATTATGTAAATGAAACTATTACAACACCACCTGATCCTAAGGCTGATCCTAATGCTCAAATTGAATGGCTTACTAAGAATGCTATGGCACTTGGAACTCTTAGAAAGTATGTATCAGACGACCTCATTTTTCACATTGATAAGTGTACAACAATTAAAGAGGCTTGGGATATTTTTAAGAAATTGTATGGTCAAGTTGATGAGATTAAGGGCTACAAGCTTGATAGTGAACTCACAACTTTGGATCCCAAGGATTTTGATAGAATCCAAGATTATGTCACAAAAGCAACTGAATTAAGAGAAAATCTAAAGGATTGTGGAATTGACAAAAATGATGCTCAATTGATTTATAACTTGTTGGACAAGCTTCCTTCAGAGTATGCAGCCTTTGTATCTAGCTTTCACACCCATAGGTTAGCTCAAGGTTCCTCATACACTTCTTCCTCATTTGATTCATTCACAGAGATGTTGATACTTGAGCAATCTAAGTTGACCACGATGGGGATTCTCAAATCTTCAAAGTCACAAGCTTTGGTGGCTAACAAAGGGAATCAAAGTAATCAAGGAAAATGCAAGAATCAAAAGCAACCTAAGTCTAAACCACAACAAGATGGAGCACAATCTTCCTCTCCACAACAAAGTGATTCACCATTCTCACCTAAGAGGAAATCATATAAGGACAATATTTTTTGTGGATATTGCAAGAAGTCAGGACATGATGAACATCATTATTATAAGAAGGATATTGATGACTTGAAGAATCTTCTTGAGAAGAATAGAATCAACCTACCTTCTAGAATGTCTAAATCAGCTTCTTCTTCCAAGGATACAGGAAAGGATCACTCTTTTGGGACAGATAAAGGAAAGGGACAAGCTCTTTGTGCTACTACAAGTCATGACTCAAGGAGATGGCTTCTAGATTCAGGGGCTTCTCATCATATGGCATCTTTGCAGTCTATGTTTTCTACATTTGAGCCTTGCCACATGCCGCAGATTTTGATGGGCAATCATACATACATGGATGTGATTGGGAAAGGATCTATTGCCATTGGGGATAACTCCTTCAATGATGTGTTGTGTGTACCCCACTTGAAAAATAATCTTCTTTCCATCTATCAAATAACACATGGGGCAACTAAGAAAACTGTGGAGTTCACACCTAATTTAGTTATCATTAGAGACTTGGAGAGTGGAGCTATCATTGCAATTGGGATGGTTGATCATTCATCTTGGTTGTACTCTTTTTCTGATTTTGGTCCTATTGATAAGGTTGGTTCTTCCTATGTTGATGATTCGGATTTTGAGGAGAACTTTGGGCATTTGAACTTGGGGATTCTCACATGTGACCCCATTCTTGAGCCTTGCATTTCATCTCCTTCTATTGATATCACACCACCTATTGCATCTGATGATGCAGTGAGATAGTTTTGCCTTCTTATGATTCAGTGCAAGAGGATATTACATGTCTTCCAGCTTCAGTTGATTGGGATGCCTACTTGACAGACATTGCAGGTTTGTTTGTGGACTCCTACATTGCAGATTTGGGAGACACCATTGATGACATTCATCTTCTTTTTGATGAAGATGATCCTTCTTTGATTGTTGTGATGGATAACTCTGACCCTCTTGTGCATTCTCTACATGATCAATCTTTAGAGGTTGACATGATTGTGGATACTTTTGTACAACACTTGGAGGAAGTCTCTTTATCTTTTGAGGAGACATATGAGTCTTTGGATATTGTTCTACATTCATCTCCACTAGATCTTGGAGTGTCTTTTTCAGCAATGTGGCACAGTTTACCACCTTTGGAGGGGGTACCTTTCAGCATCGACATGGGGACACTTGAGTAGTTTTCAGAGATTCCTTTCATCATGAGTATTTTTTCTCCATCTTCCTTTCATGGTTGGGGAGACTTCATGGATACACCTTTGGTTTTGTTTCTTCCTAAGGGGAGGAATGTTGTTTGACATTCATGGAGCAATTTCTTCATTCATCTTTGAGTTTCTATCATTGGTGCAGATTCCAAATTGAGGGGGGGCTTCCTAGTCTCTCTTCTTCTTCTCTCATATGGGGGGGACTTTTTCCTCACATGGGGTTTTGTTCCTCACACACTTCTATGAGAGTTCTTTGTATCTAGTTTTCATCTCTCTTTTGGGGGAGGGTTTTTTCCCATTGGGTTTTTCTCTCTTTCCCTGCTTTGTGAGAGATTTCCTTACATTGGTTTGCATGCATTTGCATTTGTACATGGGTACCTAACATGGCCTCGTAGCCGAGACCCATCTTGCATTTCTTAGTTGCATTGTAGACTTTAGTGCATTCCCATAAGTTGCACTTAAGGGGGGGTGTTGGTGTAAATAATTATTCATCTTGGATATTATTACACCTTACTTAAGTTTACTTAGGTACATGCATTTCATAGTAGTTTGGGTATGAGACACTTGAGTGTTTGTGCTATATTGGGATAGTGTGTGTAGGAGAATTTCCACCTTTTATGGTGTTGATCTTGTTGTTACACTCCACATTCAGTGGGTGATCCACCTCATGTGGAATATTATATTGTTTCTCCTACCTACCCACACCTATTTCCTACCTACCCTTGTTTCTTATTGAGCCACATGTCATGTTTGTGTGCTCACATATCCATATAGCCTTGCCTATATAAGCAGGCTCATATTCATTGTATGTAATGCTTAATGATCCAGTTGATTAGTATTTTCATCTTGATAGAATACAATTTATTTCTATCATCTATTTTGTTCTCTCTTATTTGTGCTTTCCATTGCCTCTTGATCTTGGCAAAATCTCACAAGAAACAATATAATAGTCCACATGAGGTGGATCACCCACTGAATGTAAGGAATGTCAGTTGGGAAAGATGGCATCCTCAACATTTAAGAGCAAATCTTTTTCAACAGAACATTTGTTAGATCTGGTTCATACAGATCTCTATGGACCCTTAAGGACTAATAGTATTCAAAGTGACAGATATTTTATGATCTTCACTAATGATTGCTCAAGAATGATGTGGGTCACATTCATGAATGATAAGTTAGAAGCTTTTGGTAATTTCAAGGCATTAAGGGCCTTAGTTGAGAAGGAAAGGGGTAAGAAGATAAAGTGTCTGAGGACTGATCAAGGTGGTGAATTCACTTCTGAGGATTTCACTAGATATTGTGAAGACAATGGAATCAAAAGGCAACTTTTGCACCAAGGATATCGCAACAAAATGGTATTGCAGAGAGGAACAACTCGTCAGTTGTTGAAGTTGCTAGAATGATGTTGATTCAAGGAGGTGTAGCAAAAACTTTATGGAGAGAAGCTTTCAGTACATTTTTTTACACTATGAACTGAATAGTGGTAAAAAGAGGTAAGGATAAAACTCTTTATGAATAGTGGTATGGTAGATCACCTAATGTTAGTTATTTTAAGATATTTGGCAGTAAATGTTTTTTTAAGAGAGGTGACTATGTTAGCAAGTTTGAGGCTAAAAGTGATGAAGGCATATTTCTTGGTTACTCCACCAAGAGTAAGGCCTGCAAATGTTACAACAACCAAACACAAAGATTCATTGAAAGTGTTGACATTCGATTGGATGAGTATCCTGAAGTCTCAGGGAAAACCAATAAGGAGATAAAGGATGAAGATCCTTGCATTCTATGTTTGGAACCAGAACCGGTGAAACTTGAAACTGGTAAAGAGAATCTTGTTGTACCAGTTCAACCAGAACAGGTAGATTCAGAAGAAGATGATGATAATAAAGAAGAAGAGCCTGAAGATAATGATCATATTATTCTGAGGTATGTCAGACTCAACATAATCCTGACCTGATTATTGGAGATAAACATGCTAGAGTGTTAACCAGGAGAATAATTAGAGATAATTCTTGCATGATCTCCACCATTGAGCCTAGAACTGCTAAGGAATAATTTGGAGATGATCACAGGATTAAATCTATGGAGGAGGAGCTTGATGATATTGAGAAGAACAACACATGGACCCTAGTACCCAGGCCAGTGAGTAAAAATGTGATAGGTACTAAGTGGGTATTTTGGAATAAACGGAATGAAGATGGAATAGTAGTTCGAAACAAAGTTAGATTGGTTTGCAAAGGTTATGCACAAGAAGAAGGAGAAGACTATGGTGAGACTTTTGCACCAGTTGCTAGACTTGAAGGTGTCAGGACTTTACTTGCTTTTGTAGCATATAAGGGATTCAAAGTATATCAGATGGATGTGACATCAACATTTTTAAATGGAATATTGGACGAAGAAGTATACATTGAGCAACTAGGTGGTTATATTTGACTAATGCAAAGGGTATGGTATGTAAATTGCATAAGGAACTATATGGTTTGAAGCAAGCACTGAGAGCATGGTATGAAAGGTTACATTCACACCTAATGAAGATAGGTTTTCAGAAAACCAGTGAAGACAACGATATATATCTCAAATCTGAAGGAGATAAGATACTAGTTAGTGAAGTACTTGTAGATGATATCATATTTGGAGGCAATGATGATATGAGCAACGACTTTTCAAATGAAATGAAAAGTAAATTTGAAATGTCTCTAGCGGGAGAGAGAAAAAATTTCATCGGCTTGCAAATACTGTAGATGAAGAGTGGTATTTTTATCACACAGTCTAAATATGTGAAAGAGGTATTGAAGACATTTGGAATGAGTGACTGTAAACCAGTTGGGACACCAATGGTTATAGGTTGTAAATTATCTAAGGAAAATAAAGCTACATCTGCTAATGAAAAGGTGTATAGGTCAATGATTGAGAAATTGCATTACATTGTTCACAGCAGATAGGATATAGCTCATGCAGTTGGTCTAGTTGCCAAATTTGAGAAGAATCCAAAGAAAACACATTTGATAGCAACCAAGAGGATATTCAAATATTTGAAAGGTACTATTGACTATGGTTTATGGTATCCTTATGCATGTAAATTTGATTTGAAGGTATATATAGATGCAGACTGGGTAGGTAATGTTTATGATAGAAAAAGAACAACCGGTGGAGCATTCTTTCTTGGAGGAAGACTTGTTTCATGGAGTAGCAAGAAGAAGAGTTGTATATCTCATACTACTGCTGAAGCTAAGTATGTTGCAACTTATATGAATTGTACCCAGGCTATCTAGATGAAACACATTTCGGAAGGATTCAAGATGAAGTTTACAGAACTGGTAAAGATCTTATGCGACAACACCAATGCCATAAATATTTTGAAGAACCCTATTTTGCATGCTAGAACCAAGCATATTGAATTGAAGTATCATTTATTGAGAGAAAAAGTGCAGAGTAAAGATGTGTTATTGGAACATGTTTCTACCAAGGAGCATCTAGCAGATATCTTTACTAAACCTCTGCCTAAGACTAATTTTGAGTATCTTAGAAGTCAGCTAGGGGTTGTACCCCTACATGAGATCAATTGAGCAAGATGTAGAATACATCAGTCCCGGAGCTACTTGTAAAATTTTACAATAGGATTGGTGTAGAGTGGAGCTATTCCACAAGGGGAACATCAAGTTGCACGTTGATGATTCTTAACATTGAAGTTTGACATTACATGTTTTACTTTCACTTTGGCATTATTGTCAAAGGGGGAGAAGAACTACAAGACTATGAGAAGAATTGTATGATTGACGGCGAGAAGATCTATAGCGAGTTACCAGTTGAAGACATGGACACTCAGTTGAAGGAGATTACATGGTAAAATGTAAACTGAGATTCCTATTCACAATCATAACATTCTAAGGTATTGATACTTGTATTGCTATCAATTCCAAAGGGGGAGATTGTTGGCATTTGCATGAAGATTGCATTAATGAAATTTTATGTTGTCATTGATGTCAATTAACTGATAATGATGTAATAATGATGTTGTAATATTTTTTTGTAACCAGTAAGTGAGCTTGTGAAGGAAACTGGTATTACTAGAGAAGAAGTAAGATCAACCGATAAAGCCTACCTATTGATATGATAAACCCTAACCGATGGAGTATGGTGAATTGGTTGTATTGGTTTATGATCTAATGGTGAGCGGTAATGATTATGATGCATATTCATTTTGTATGAGAAGAGTTTCAAATTATTTTTGGTGCGTAGAGATAAAAATTTTTATCTTGGGAATGAGAAAGTTCATAGCATGTAATGTAAACCGTGTGATGAGTTACTGTGTTCAATGCAGTGATGATCAAGGAGCAGTCAAGGATATCTTGAATGTTGTGCAATTATTTTTATGTAATCCATCAGTCATACTTTAACCGATGTGTTTGTAATCTCTATGAGATGATTAGGTTTTTGATGTGTTATCGACCTATTATTTTGTTTATAAGGTCGATGAGTTGTTTTGTTGAAGAGTTGGCAATTTGTGATTGATAATAAGAGAGTGTGGTTTCCAAATGAGATGATGTATCTACAGTATGTGTAGAGGCAGATAGGATAATGAAAAGGATCTAAACAAACAAGTGTAGTGTTATTCAAACAAATCAGTAAACCCTTGTTGTTTTCTAACAATTACAACAGTCAAATCTCCTAACTGGGTAAGCTCTAATAAGCTTAGTGTTATCTAAATCCTCTAACCAGTTGGTTCATTATCTTGGATTTTAAATCCTCTACCGCAGTTACTCCTAACTGGGTATTGCTTCTAATAAGTCATTATAGTCAATCCTTTAACCAGGTGGTTCCTAACAGGATCTATTCTTAACAGGACTTATTGTAAAGCTTTAACAGGCTTGGCTCCTAATAGGGAAAACTTTAGAAGAGTTCAGAATACTTGTGGGTATTCATCCCCACCGTGGTTTTTCCCATTTGGGTTTCCACGTGAAAACTATTGTGTCAAGTGGTGAATGCTTTTGTGGTTATGTTTACTATGGTTGAATTGCTTAACTGGTAAATCCACTTTGAGATGTTATGTTAACCAGAAACAATCTAAAATATGTTTTACTTATGTCAGTAAAGTATTTGAATGATTCAGTTAAATGGTTTGAGAGTTTCAAATATGTTTTATTGTTAGTCTATTATAATAGTCAACCGGTTTAAATTGTCAATAATATTGTATTTGAAGTTCAGTGTTTAAACCAGTCAGTTTAGAGTTTGTCTTGTGAGGTTGATTTTGAGATTGGTGAAAGTCTATTCAGTTTCTATCTACTGATTCACCCCCCCCCCCCTCTCAGTAGTTAATTCGACCCTTATTCTTTCATCATACCACCAAAACCATAGTGGGAAGCCTAACCATAGTCAGATCATACTTCTGTAGTGAGTATGTGATTATAAATTGAGGAGCCTACACTTTCATGAACGCCAACAACATAGAAAACACTAGTCATCACAAAAGGATTCTCATTGACTAAATAAGAAATCCAGACTACAATCCGGAAGGAAGAATGAATTGAAATAATAGCATCCCATATGCCTGAGTACAGTTCTGGTTAAGCTCAATATCGGAGGTCTTAAACCTCTTGCATAAACCCAACTCAATCACCTATGATCGACTAAATCCAATGGATGAATAATTATTACATTATTCGGTCTCTTACCCATGATCTAAATGAGATCATACACATATATACAAACCCTAGACCTTAAACAATTAGTTCAACCACCCAAATAATAAACCTATTACATAATTATAAAACATGTTGTCCTAAGGCCAAAAAAATATCATCTAAACCAATAAATCATCCTGAAAACACATTGAGGAGTGCCAACAACAAGTTTCATTAAGTCAATCCAAAACCTAGATAGTATCAGACCGAATTCAAGTCCATGCATGTTAAAGCAATGGTTCCAATCAGTCAAGGCTCGAGCATGATCACCATGAGTATATTGAATCCCTTCTAGAAGCCACACCAACACCACTTATGCATAATATCAAAAAAATCTTCAACAAATCTCTACCGGTAAAACCCTTACTGGATCAATAAACCAGGCTTACTAGCATATAAGATAGCATCTGATCACCAAGTTGAAACCAATTGACTGAACATATATTTGAATAGCATAAATAGCAGATCTAAGACAATTACATTAGGAAAAGAATACCAGAGTATACCAGATCAACATCGTCTGTCAACTGGAAGCCAATCATTCTATCGGGACCAACCAGATACCAATAAATAGCCAAAGCAGCTAGCGTTGACATCAATGACAAAAGATCATATAATCAATTCCATCAAATTGCCAACAATCTCTCCCTTTGGCATTGATCACAACACTAGATGTGAAAAACATCCAAGTGCTAAGAAATGCCAAACAAATCTCCCACACAAGAATATAGCAATAAAGTTCTACTTCATACTCTCCCTGTAGATGATATCTCAGTTAATTTTTGAAAATTTATCCCCCTAATGTATATAACTCCTTAAGTTTTTCACATGAATATCTCTCCCCCTTTGACATCAATGCCAAAGATCTGACATATATATTAAAGAAAAATCATAAATCACTAAATCACAAGGCTAACTACTCCCCCTGAATAGTAGCATCACAACATCAATCTGGAATGAATAATAGCTCTGATAATGCATACTGGACTGATGCCAAATAGCATCAATCAAGTTTCTACCATAGGGGTAGAAACCCCTAATCTGTCTGTGAGGTACTCAAATCATCAATTACACAAAGGTTTAGTGAGGATGTCTGCAATCTTCTCTTTAGTATTTGTAGACACCTAAAAATGGTCAAATGCTTGCGAAGTCATACTTTAACAATTGCGCATTGCCTCATTTTAGGTTTTTGCGTCGCATTAACATTTCTCCTATGTCATGCACTTAGTCTTTATCATTTGCGAACATCGAGTCATTCTTCTACATTCTTCAATCATCTCGTCCTCAAATTTGGTCTTGTCGACAACACTATCCAGTCATGATTTTGATCGAACTTATCTTGTTGCATCAATGTGCATGCTAATTTGTCATCATTTTGGATATCGTCAATCCTAATTAGGGTTTTGTCCTCCTGTCAATCTTGCGATCGATTTGTCATCAATCGTTGTTCTCTTATCAATCTTATCATCAATCTTATCATTTTGGACATCGTCAATCCTAATTAGGGTTTTGTCCTCTTTTCAATCTTGTCATCTGGCGATCGGTTTATCAATTTTATCATTTAACGATCGATTTGTCATCAATTGTTGTCATGTTTAATTTTGTCATTTAACGATCGATTTGTCATCGATCGTGGTCATTTTCAATCTTGTCATCTTGCAATCTATTTTGTTATCGATCCTTGTTCTCTTGTCAATTTTGTCATTTTGCGATCATTTCGCTATCGATCGTTGTCTGTCTCAATTATGTCAATTTGGATCAATTTGTCATTGTTCCTCGTCAATTGGTGCATTTTTCAGTCAAATCGTTTATCACATTGGTCATTTATCAATCCAAAATCAAATCAAATTGAGTCAATTATATTTCAAGACCTAATTCATCTTCTAGGGTTTTATGATTTATTCATTTAACATAATTTGTCATTTCTTCCTTTAGGATTACTAAATTATTTATTAATCCTCTTGTAAATTAATTAATAAATGACAAATTATTAATTAATTTACCTAATTTCTTCTAGTTCCTAATTTCCTATTTTTCCATCAATTTCTAATTCCTAATTGTCATCAATTTCAATTTTCTAATTTTCTTAATTTCCTAATTTCAAATTCCTCCTATTTCTCTCCTAATTCTATGGGAATGACATTTCAATTTGTCATAAATCGTCATAATTGATAATCAATCAATTTTGACATAGAATGTGTCATAATTTGTCATCAATTATCAATCAATCAAATTGTGCATGGAAAGTGCATAATTTGTCATATTGATTTGCAATTTCCATTTGAATTGGATCATGCTAATCTTGTCTTTTTCTCCAATTTCTCTATAAATTGGATGAATTTCTTCAATCAAATCCCTTGATTCTTGAATCCCGGATCCCGAATCCCGAATCCCTAATCAAACTATCAAACTTATGCTTCTAGTACTCTTGATCAACAAACCAATATCAATCTTGCTTTCAATTGTATGTTGTGCACTTGTAGGTGAGATCCACAAATCCATTTGAAGAGGAAAGAAGAAAAATGGAGCCGCATGGAAGAAGAATCCAAATCGTCATCTGGTTTGCATGAATATTTGCTTTTGAATGCTTTGTTTTTATGTCTCTATTGAGTGTGCTTAGGATTAGATCATTGCAATGTGTGATTGAGCTAATAATGAATAATATGTCCTTTTATATATTGCTTTGATGATTCCTAATTCCGATGCTACATTAATTGGTGAACCTGACATGAATACTAACCTTCTAACCCCTTTACTGTGTTTTGGAGTGCTTTCAAGTTGTTTTGCAGGTCAAAAAAACCAAAAACAGGGCCGTGCAGGGTATTCTGGACACTTCCGCGCTTGTGTCAGACATCTTGCGCCTGTGTCATGCATCTTGCGCTTGTGTAAAGTCCAGAACAGAGGTGAAAAATGCAGTTTTTACTTGAAATTTTTGGTGTTTTTGCATTCTGTTTTCTGTGCTTTGGATTTTGGTACTAGTTATTTGTGCAGAATCTTGGCATACACATGGCAAAGACTACAAATCAAACTACTAACATGTGTTATGCAGAATCAATGGTCAAAGACAACAAATCAAACCTCTAACTTGGGTTTTGCAGGTTGCCTTGGAGAAACAACCAAACTGTGTGTTTGAGATTTTTAATTAGGCACTTAGTGATTTATAAATAGGTGGGAATAAACATTTGTTTGCTTTGATTGTTAAGTGTGACATTGGAGTAGGAGAGTATGCTCTCATCCTTCTTAGGGTGATCAGAAATCCAGATCTTCAATACCATGCTTGTGTGTTGAGTGTGTGTCTCCTTTAGAGGGCCTGCCTTCCCGACCACTTTGCTTTTGCAAGCAAGTGATAATCGTGAGAAGGGAATGACCCAAAGTGAGTATGGCTAGAATTCCTTGGCATTCTAACTCACTATAAAAAAATACCTGATGAGCGAAAGCTTTGAAGGAAGTGTTACGTGGGAATTGCAGTTACTTGGGAAGTGATGACCCTTGAAACTCTTTCTCATATCAACATCTAAGTAGGGCCTTTTGGTCTAAATCGTGCTTGCGTGACTACATTTGTTTGGTATCTTGATGGGCTTAATGTCTCAATCACGCTTGCGTGACATCAAGGAGTAATGCTTAACAGAAATCCTTACTAAACACCTTATTTTTAGAGGCCAAAAACCCTTCTAGTTGCTTGAGAAGGACAAATTCGGATACTTGGAAGAGATACTAAGTTCGCCATGGGGAGATTTCCATGGGGACTGATGCTTGGCTGCCCTGAGAAGTGAGTGCCGTGGAGGGGAGCCCGTGGGGTCAAGCATCTATGTATTCTCCTTGAATCCCATAATGAGTCTACCTCTCAAGTACCTAATGTCTTTGCCTACCATAAGAAATGTGGAAATGAGCATGATTGTCTTGAGTCTAAGTTGCAATATCTTGTATTCTTTTCTTGTCAAAAGTTGAATTGCATATCATTTCAAAAACAAGACAAATTGATTCAAAACAAGGTTAAACATAAGAGCATTTCATCCAACAAATTTTAAAGCACACTTTCAAACATGGTTGTCAAATATTTTTCAAAGTCTTGTCTCAACATTCATGTCACTTGCATTTAGGTTCATCCTAGGTTGCATTTTGCAAAGTTCATCGTCAAGTACCAAGGTTAGGTTTCACCTAAGTCATACTCCTTTGCATATCAATAAGAGTCATCCATTTGCATGTGTCCTCTTGCATTAAAGTCATACCATTATCATACATTTGTATTTGCATACCTTAAGTCTCTTCATTAAGCTTAAGTCATTGTCATATCATATTAGGGTCATTTGCATATTAATTGTCCCTTTGCATATAGTCTCAAAAACTAGGTTTTGTTATACTTGAGTAAGTCAAATCTTTGATAAACCCTAAGTCATTGTTAAGAAGTCTAGAACTTATCAAACCTTTTGTCCTTTTGTCATCAATGTCATTTGGTCAAACCTAGCTTAGTATCCAAGCATATAGGGGAGACATTGTCATTTTGTCCTTTTGTCACTTGGTCCTTTTGTCCTTTGAGGTCTAGACATCATTTCAATTTCCTAAGGGTCTCATTTTTAGATTTGCATTTCAAAAGTTTGTCAAAATCTTCAAAAACAACCAAAAAAATAGGTTGCATTCTTGCCATAGATTGCATTTTCATCTATTCAAGTTCACATTTAGTTGCATATTATATATTATCCTTGAAAAATTCCAAAAATATTGCATTTGCATAGTGACATGTCTATTGAAACAAGGTGCCAAGCACCAATGATGCAACAAAGTTTGACATATCAACCGACAATGCAATCACAATTCTATCCAATCCAACAACAAGGCAATATCGATCAAACTCTTTATGATGAAACAAGTCTTCAAATACAAAAACTAGAGGAGAGACTAGCTCAAGAAAATGAGATTTTGGAACAAAGAGTGAAAAACATTCAGAAAATTAGATCACAAATGTCCAAAATGCTTCAAAAATTTCTAGGTCAAAATCCAAAGATTGAGCCAATTGATGTAAGATCTCTTCTTGAACGATTAGACATACCAGCTCTCCTCTCCCAAATAGAGATGATGAAACAATTTCAAGAAAAGAGACAACATCAATTTCAACATTATGTGCCTCCACAACCAGAACAAGAAGGTGTTTACTATCAATCACATTTTCAACCATCACAACCAATGACACAACCCATGGTCCAACATTTCCAAAAGACACAACCAACGGTCCAACATATACAACCAATACATCCAATGGTTCAACCAATTGTTCAACATATACAACCAATACAATCAATGGTTCAATTTCAACAATATGTCCAACCAACTATACAATGTCAACAAATAGTTCAACCAATGGTGGAATATCAATGTCAACAACAACAACCAAACATTCAAAAACAAAGGTTGCAACACACACCAACCCAAGTTTCAAACATGTCAGAACAATTGAACCAAGTTCAAAATCAAAACATGACATTAGATCAGAACCAAATTCTTGCCAAACAAGTTCAAATTCCAGATACAACCATGTCAAAACCTCGAAAGAAAGGTGGCTTTATTGTAATGCTCTTAAGGAAATTACCAAGTGAGTTCTTTGAGGAAGATCAAGATAATACAATTATGTCTAGCAATGTCTCATCCCCTCGCAAGAAAATTGACTCTCCAGTGGCATCTATCCCTACACCTCTAGAAGTTTCACAAGAACCTTCTATATTGTCCTCATCAAACAATACACCCAAGGATACAATTATCCAAGGGCTATCCATAATTGATTGCCAAGAGAATCCAATTCATGAAGCACATCCTTGTCATGTTTCAGAAATACAAGACCCAATGCCACCATGCACTTTATTGCCATTACCTATTTTAGAGGACCCCATCCGAAGTCCCACTTCCTCATGTTCAAGCATTGATTCCTTGCTAGAATCCATCACAAATGTTCAAAGTGCATTTCCTTCATCCCAAAAAATTGAGCCCTTGTCAGAATCCTCCATGCATATCAAAAGTCCAACCTCATGTCAAGAGGATAATTTAGAGCATGAAGAAATGAGTCCTAAAACATATCAAGATCAAGATCCTGAAACCTTATCATCCCATCCAATTGTTGAACAAGATCCCATTTCCCTAGACACTCGCAATGATTCCATTATTCTTGTCCATCCTATCCAAAGTCCTATTGACACTCCATTCCCTGAGCAAGATCAAGATATCCTAGTTCATCCAATCCCAAATGATCCCCTTCCATTTCATGAACACAATGTCCTTTCAAATCCCATTGACATTCCAGATATCCCTTCCATCCTTTCCGATGATCCCATTGAAATTCAAGAGAAAAGCACCTTTAAAGAGGATTCCAATGATCTTCCTCCTTGTCAAGATCAAATTATTCCTTCAGATCCTCCACAAGATCCACTTGTTCCTCCATCTCCTTGTCCTAATGCTCCATATACACTCCAAGATCGCATTCCTTTTGATGATCCCATTATTTCTCCCATTCTATCTCTTGAAGAGCTTGTCATTGAACCATGTCCACTACACAATCCTAGTCTCCCTCATGATCCTAATCCCCCTCATGATTCTAACGTGTCAATGCAAGATGTTCATGAACCCTTGACATGCATAATGGGTTCTTCCACTTTGGTGCAATCCGATCCACTTCAAGATCTCATCATTTCTCTCATATCATATCCACCTCATAATGGACTCGCATCTTCTTGCCAAAGCAAAGAGTATCCTATTAGTCAAGATATTCATAAAGGCAAAGGAGTAGATCTCCATAAGCAAGACTCCCTTCATGTTAAAGAATATACTAATGGTCGTGGCTACAGAGCTCACACTCAAGGCGTTGGTATCCCTTCAAAGTCAAAATGCAAATGTCCACCTTCCCCATCATCGCTTCCGTCCATTCTAGGTCCCTATATCCCTCCATCTCCTATGAAAGGTCAGCAAAGGCACACATCTTGGAGAACCTTCCATCCATCCCACATGCCTCCATATCATTCCCATCCACATCAACATTCATTCTCTCCTCCAAGCAATTTGGATGCCAAGTATAAAAATCATAAGTCTAAAAATCCACATGTATTCAAGGATCAACATGTCCAATATAATCGACATGTCAAAGCAAAGAAAAATATGATCTATAAAGAAAAGGAAATATCCAAAAGGCCACAAAGGTCCACTGAGCAAAATAAAGCAAAGTCAAAATATATATGGGTTCCTAAATCCCTTGTGCAAGCAATGCACTCCAAGGAACCACAAAAGCATGAAAAATCAAAAACCATGTGGATCCCTAAGCGGCTTCTTGAAGCACAAAAGCCTAAAGAAACATCCAACTTGGCATCCAAAATTGCTATTCCTCCATCCAAACCTTCCAAGTCTATTCCTCCATCACCTTCTTTATCCATTTTGGGCCCTTATGTCCCAAAATCCATATCCTTTCCTCCATCCAAATCTCAATATCTAAATCCATTTTTCCTCCATCAGTCCATCACCCCTCAAGGTGTGTGCCAATGTCGATCTTGCCAACATTTCCATCCACTGAAGCACAATTCTTCCAATACCCCATCCATTATCCAATGCATATTTTCCATCCTTCAATCCCTTTGATCCCATCCTTTACATAAATCCTTGCCTTAGTTTCATGTCATTTTCCATGTCCTTATCCTACCAACGTCTTTGAGCATACTTTTAAAGGTCATGGTCCATTTATTTCAAGGCTACTATCCAAAAAAAAAAAAAAAAAAAATCAAAAAAGTGAAAAATTGAAAAAAAAAAAAAGACAAAAGAAAAAAAAAAAAGTAAAGAAAAATAATTCATCCACTGGTGAAAACCTGGCAAACAGGCACCTTGGGCAAGTACCATGATGAAAACCTGGCAAACAGGTGTCATGTGTAGTCTATGAACTTCTTGCACACCACACTTGGGGGCAGATTTCCTTCTTCATTATCCTATCGAACCCCTGTCATTACCCTCCATTATCTTATTGTCCCTCATATCCATTTCCTCTTTCCACCTTTGATCTTGACAAGGCTGAGGATCGTCATGAGCATCATGCATCTTATTTGCAGCTTTTAGTCTATCATAGCTTTTGGTCTTTATCCATTTGCTTATTATACCCTTTCATCCATATTCCCTAGCTTATTGCAACTTTCTACCACTATCCCTTAGCCAACCCCGACCTTCAGTCCATGTCCCTTATCCATTCTTGGTCTTTCTTATCCTATCCATATCTTATCACTATCCATACTCTCTTTTTCATTCCTTGATCTTGATCTGACAAAAGGATGCAAAATTTAAATATGGTTTCAAAAACCTCTTGACATGTCCCTCATGCCATGTTCCTGCTTTACATTGTCATATCCAGTCTCTTGTCCCACCACGCAATAGCCCTTGGAAATTGCATCCGCGTTGTCTCCATAATAAAAGGCCTTTGTCTTCCCTCTATCCACCATCATTTCAGCAAGCCTATTTATTCACCCATCATATTCCTTGCCTTGCTAGACACTGGGGGCAAAAATTCATAAGAAATTTTCAAAATGTCCTAAAAAAAAAAAAGATCATAAAAATTTCAAAAATGTCCTGAAAAAAGATCATAAAAATTTCAAAATGTCCTGAAATAAAAACAAAAAAATGGCAAAATGTCCTAAAAAAAATCTCAAAAACATTTAAAAACATCCTGAAATAATCCAAAAAAAATTCAAATAATGTTCTAAAAAAAGTCTTAAAAATTGAAAAATGTCCTGAAATAAGATAATAATAATTCAAATAATGTCCTGAAATAATCCAAAAAAAATCACATAAAGTCTTGAAAAAAATGAACAACAAAAAAATTGTAAAACTCCAAATCCAAAAAACAAACATTTTGCAATAACATTATTCCTTTTGTGCATAAGACAAATCGCTGAGCATACATCCAACGACAATCAATCCAACACTGCGCTTTAATGAAATCATGCTTTAACCAGATGAACTTTTTCAATCCAAACCAAACATTCAACCTGATCAAAATTGTCATATCACTCAAATATCAACCTCAAAATCATTCGTCCTTGGCACATTATCATGGGTCTTATACAGGGTGTGGTATACTCGAAACCAGACTGTGTCCTGTCTTAGACGGGGTACCGCATGTCCTGAAACCAGACAGCATGATCGTCCTATCAGCACTTTCAACTTTTGACAATGAAGATCAAGATGTTTGTTTGATTTGCTTGAATTTGTGTGTCTTATCATTTATTGATTTATCTTCAGTCATGTTCCTATGTTGCTCGATGATGTCACTGAGTGATTTAGAGTGACCGGGATGGTTCATGATCTCTTTCTTTTTTTGTGATTGTTGTTTGTCTGTGATGTGTCTGTCTTTTGCAAAAAGGGTTGCATTTCAGCTCTGGCCTTCAATGCCATGATGCTACGCATCCATTTTGCTACATAAAAATAAAGGTTCTCACCTACAAAGTGCATTACTGAAAGCAAGTTTTTCTTCATCTTTAACTGTCCTCTGTCTCATTTTCTTCTTACTAACATTTCTTCTGTCCGGTCGGATAGTCAGTTCGGTCTAGTGCTCCGATCTCCAAACATACATGCTGCATCCTGCATCCATTTGGTTAGTACATTTTCATCACATCGAGCATCATATCAAGCATTTTATCCATTTCATATTATAAATGCATCAAAAACACAAAAAAATGCATCCACACATGTTCCACAATGGTACATAAACAAGTACATAAGTCATCCATACATGCAAAATAACATAAATCATAACACATTGCATCCCATCATATCGATGCCTCTCATATCACATATCATAATAATATCGGAGTACAAAATCGGACTGTGTGTCCTAAGTATGGCCCGCAGGCTGACTACAAAATGACAAACTACATAATGTCCACTGTCTAAGGAGTACGTGCCTCTGTCACTGGGTGCTCCCTCTATCCTCCTCATCCCTGCCATGTCTCACGGATGATGTCCCTCCTGGTCCTGGCTGTGGTGGTCTCATAGGTCCACTCACCCCCATGCTGCTCAATGACCTCCGAGAGCGTGCCCTGCTCTCTGTCCTCGATCGTGCCCGATATGAAGGTGCTCTCTGCTCTGGTGGAACTACACTCTCATATAGTGTCCTCCAATGGCGTATCTCCTCTCCAGTCTCTACCAGCATCTGTCCTAGCTCCCGTACACTGGCATCCCGAATCGACCCAATATACTCAGTGACTCTCTGTTCCTCTCGCTGTGCTTGAGCAATCGCTGCATCTCGAGCCACGGTGAGTCTAGCTATCTCCACTCTGAACTGGTCCTACTGTCTCTCTAAAGTCTCAATGTGATCCTGCTGACTCGCTATGGTAGCCCTGCACATCTCCATCTCCTCTGTCCTAGCTGTCTCCAGCTCTATGGGTATATCTTGCCATGCCTCCTGCTCGTCATCCCCATCCCCATCTCCGTCATCCTCATCCTCATCCTCATCTCTGTCCTCGTCATCCCCGCCCTCATCCTCATCTCTGTCCTCGTCATCCCCATCCTCATCACCGTCCTCCTCCTCGTTCTCCTCATCTCCCTCCTCCTCTCCTATGAGTGGGAAGTCTTCCTGTCGCCTCGGCACTGGAATATCCGGATCTATCAATGGCACTGGCTGCCGTCGTGCAAACCATCTATCATACTCATCTATCGTCCCAGCGTTCACCACATCTGACCTCCAATCCCACTGTCTCGATTGTAGCTGTGCAAAGTTGGCATAGGCTATGTGTGGCTGAATCATACTACCCCACTGACTCGTCTCTCTGTGAGATCGGGCAAAGCATGCAGTCCTCCTAGGTACATCCTACCTCTCTCCAAACTGTCGTCTGACTCTCTCTGGCAGGTACAACTCAATCACTCTCTCGCGGTTCACTGGTCGCCCAATCAAGTATCTCTCCTGTCTACAATAGGGTAGCTCCTCACTGTCATCTGACCATCCGGGGAAATCACGATATGGCCTCCATATGAATTCTCTCAATCTGTCTAGCTCATGTCGCCAATATAGTATGTATCCAAAAGGATCCTGTCTCAGTGCTCCACCATAGAAATACACATATGGTCGGTGTGGTACAATCTGTCTCTTTGTAATCGGTCGACATATGGCTATGTGCTCAAATGCCCATACCTGAAGCAATGTAACTCCACAGCTCAAAGTCTGCACTCCCTGATATGCTATCTGATGCAGCTGAAAATACAGCATAGCCAGTACACATGGTCCCCATGCATATACTGTCCCCTTTGTCACCATCCGCTCCAGCACTCTTCCCCATCCAATAGGGAATCCATGTCCTTGTCTGTCTCCTGCTAGTAGACATGCTATCACCACTGCTATCACCACATATCGTCAGTCATACTCAGAAGCCATGCTCTCCCAGTCGATCTCCCTCTCGACAATGTCCAGATCATCTGCGTCGCACTCAAATAGCCTGCATAACGCGTCTCTACCTGTCACTGGGTCATACTCTATCATCTCCCCATGTATCGGAATGCAGAGGATGCGCCATACGTCCTCTAGAGTCACCGTCGCCTCTCCAGTCGCCAAATGGAATGAGGAGGTCTCTGAATGCCATCGCTCTGCCAATGCAGTAAGCAATCCTGTGTTTGCCCTAATCTCGGGCATGTATGTGATATAATATATCCCCAGTCCTGCTAATGTGTCTCTCTCTGTGCTCCTGAGTCTATGTCTTAGCATTAAACAGTCTGGTCGATTCTCCCGTGTGATCAACGGATACTGTCGACTTTGCATCACAATTGGGGCAAATTTTGTCAGTTTTAGGGTTTGCTCCTATGGGTTGCATTTCCTCATTTTCATGTCTAATCAGGGTGTTTTTCATCTACATTGACCTATCCTACCCTTATCCCCCCTTTTTCCGATCATTTGCATGTCATTTTGACCAAAACTAGGGTTTTCATGCACTCTTGCGCCTGTGTCAGAGAACCTGCGCCTGTGTCAGGTAAATTGCGCTTGTGTCTTTCTACACAAGCGCAGAACACCTGACACAAGCGCAGAATTATACTACACAAGCGCAGAATTCCCCTTTTGCAACCCCTGTGGGCCCCGCAATGTCTCGCAAACGAGTCAAATTCATGAAATTCAACACATGGGTTTTCAAGATACATACCGCTGCTCCTGCGTCCTTTGGTCGTCTGAATGTGTGTACACGTTCCCCAAGGTGATCTGCCATTGGAATGTTCGCCATCTGTCTGCAAGTGTCCTTGTCCAGAGCAACAAATTCTCCTCTTTGTCTAGTGCAAATGAGCAATTTTCACCCTCTTGGTCTCATTTATAGCTCTTTGTCATTGCATAGATGGACGTGCGTCCTCTCCATCTTATGTTGGTCGCGGTCTTGTGCACCATACATTGCTTGTCCTTCATGCATCCGATCTCCGGTTGTCAGTCCGTTCGATCCTATCATTTTTATCGATCAATTGGCCTCTTTTCTGCATGTTTTCGGCCAATTCCTCGAGGGGGCATGCATATGTCATTGTTATTGTCTGGGGCATTTTCATTATTGTTCTTTGAAACAACACTTAAAATCGCATTGTCTCAAAGAGGGGCAAAATGTAGACACCTAAAAATGGTCAAACGCTTGCGAAGTCATACTTTAACAATTGCGCATTGCCTCATTTTAGGTTTTTGCGTCGCATTAACATTTCTCCTATGTCATGCACTTGGTCTTTATCATTTGCGAACATCGAGTCATTCTTCTACATTCTTCAATCATCTCGTCCTCAAATTTGGTCTTGTCGACAACACTATCCAGTCATGATTTTGATCGAACTTATCTTGTTGCATCAATGTGCATGCTAATTTGTCATCATTTTGGATATCGTCAATCCTAATTAGGGTTTTGTCCTCCTGTCAATCTTGCGATCGATTTGTCATCAATCATTGTTCTCTTATCAATCTTATCATCAATCTTATCATTTTGGACATCGTCAATCCTAATTAGGGTTTTGTCCTCTTTTCAATCTTGTCATCTGGCGATCGGTTTATCAATTTTATCATTTAACGATCGATTTGTCATCAATCATTGTCATGTTTAATTTTGTCATTTAACGATCGATTTGTCATCGATCATGGTCATTTTCAATCTTGTCGTCTTGCAATCTATTTTGTTATCGATCCTTGTTCTCTTGTCAATTTTGTCATTTTGCGATCATTTCGCTATCGATCGTTGTCTATCTCAATTATGTCAATTTGGATCAATTTGTCATTGTTCCTCGTCAATTGGCGCATTTTTCAGTCAAATCGTTTATCACATTGGTCATTTATCAATCCAAAATCAAATCAAATAGAGTCAATTATATTTCAAGACCTATTTCGTCTTCTAGGGTTTTATGATTTATTCATTTAACCTAATTTGTCATTTCTTCCTCTAGGATTACTAAATCATTTATTAATCCTAGGTCTTCTCATTACAATTAAATCTTTATTTAATTGGCTAATTATTCTTCCTCTTGTAAATTAATTAATAAATGACAAATTATTAATTAATTTACCTAATTTCTTCTAGTTCCTAATTTCCTATTTTTCCATCAATTTCTAATTCCTAATTGTCATCAATTTCAATTTTCTAATTTTCTTAATTTCCTAATTTCAAATTCCTCCTATTTCTCTCCTAATTCTATGGGAATGACATTTCAATTTGTCATAAATTGTCATAATTGATAATCAATCAATTTTGACATAGAATGTGTCATAATTTGTCATCAATTATCAATCAATCAAATTGTGCATGGAAAGTGCATAATTTGTCATAATTTGTCATATTGATTTGCAATTTCCATTTGAATTGGATCATGCTAATCTTGTCTTTTTCTCCAATTTCTCTATAAATTGGATGAATTTCTTCAATCAAATCCCTTGATTCTTGAATCCCGGATCCCGAATCCCGAATCCCGAATCCCGAATCCCGAATCCCTAATCAAACTATCGAACTTATGCTTCTAGTACTCTTGATCAACAAACCAATATCAATCTTGCTTTCAATTGTATGTTGTGCACTTGTAGGTAAGATCCACAAATCCATTTGAAGAGGAAAGAAGAACAATGGAGCCGCATGGAAGAAGCATCCAAATCGTCATCTGGTTTGCATGAATATTTGCTTTTGAATGCTTTGTTTTTATGTCTCTATTGAGTGTGCTTAGGATTAGATCATTGCAATGTGTGATTGAGCTAATAATGAATAATATGTCCTTTTATATATTGCTTTGATGATTCCTAATTCCGATGCTACAGTATTCACGAGTAATCATATAGATTTATGTCACACTTTAGGCTAACAGTACCTGTTCCAACTGGAAGGGTTCTGGTCAGAATGCTTCCGGTCGGAACCCTTTTGGCTAGATTGACCCTTTTGTAGAGATTGAAGTCACCATTATACTCATATAATTTTTATAATGTTTTGATTATATTTTATATATAAAAAATTAATAATACTACGACTAGGTATTCTTTTGTTCTTTAACAGACTAGTTTGAAAAAAAAAATATCGAATCACTTCCAAAAAATTTGAAAAAAAATGGTTCACTAGAAGAGAGAGTCTTCTTCAAAAGGGTATTTTTGGTTTTTTGATTGTCATAAATTGAATAGAAAATTTTTGGTGGGAGACAAAAACCGTCAAATTCTGACATATTCAACTTCCAAATGCTATAACAAAGAAAATATACATCAAAAATTAATTTTATTTTTTCATGCAGTATATATATATATATATATATATGTCATCTATAATGGATGACAAAATCAGAAAAAAAATAAGTTGATTTACATTTTATTTTGCGGTGGGAACTAAACTTCAATGTTTTTCAACAATAAAAAAATGGACTTTAAAGCTAAACAAAACATATAAATTATTGACAAACAAATTTCAAAAAATAGTAGACTTAAACTTCAACAAAGTTTACACATTTCATCAGTTTACATCATCTTCAAATTCAAAATGCAAATGACACTTTTATGGCATTGAAATTGAACAGTTATTGTTGTGTTAACCTTTTCCTTTGTAAAAGTGTGACACATGTTTATGCTTTTACCCTCACATAAACCAATCTAACTTCATTTTCTTCCACCTTTTCCTTCAATAAATTATATTTGATAGATATGTGTTTTTTCTTAGAGTGGAATACCAGATTCTTTGATATGTCTATAGTAGCAGAGTTATCACAGTGAATAACTATTGGTTCATTGAAATGCACATTTATTTCCTTTAACATGTTCTTCATCCATAGAACTTGTGTAGAGATAGTAGTAGCAACAACATACTTAGCTTCAGCAGTAGATAAGGAAGTACATGACTATTTCTTGTTGATCCATGAAATAAGTTCTTTCCAAGAAAGAAAGCTCCACCAGAAGTGCTCTTCCAGTCATCAACATCACCTGCCCAATCTGCATCTGCATATGCATATAAAGTAAAGTCATCATCTTTAGCATACCACAAACACTATTTAGATGTTCCTTGTAAGTACCTAAAAATCCTTTTCACCGTATTCTCGTGATTTTCTCTAGCATCACTTTGATATCTTGATTCAATGCAAACTACATTCATTATATCCAATTTAGTCTGAGTCAAATATAGAAGACCTCCAATCATAGACTTGTATCTTGTAGGATTTACCAGTGCTAATTCATCTTTCATTGTCAATTTCTCACTTGTAACCATAGGAGTACCAACTGGTTTATAATTTTCAAGACCAAATTTCTTCAACAATTCCCTAGCATACTAGTTTGATAGATGAAAATACCTTTATCAGCTTGAGTAATTTGCAAACCTAAGAAAAATTTCATTTCCCCAATCATAGACATCTCAAATTCATTATTCATATTGTTAGAAAATTCCATGCACAACTTATACTCACCTCCAAAAATGATGTCAGCAACAAAGACCTTAATAATCAATATATCATCATCAGTGACTTTATAATATAGATTATTGTCAGCATTACCTTTAGTAAAACCAATTTTTAAAAGATATTTGTTCAACCTTGCATACCAAGCTTTAGGTGCCTATTTCAATCCATGTAAGGCTTTCTTTAACCTGCAAACCATATTTTTATCATCTGAAAGTGAAAATCCATCAGGTTTCTCAATATAAACTTCCATATCAAGATCCCCATTTAGAAAAGCACACTTAACATCCATCTGATAAACCTTGTAGTTTTTATGTGCAGCATAGGCAAGAAATAATCTTACAGCTTCAATCCTAGCTACCGGTGCAAAGGTTTCATCATAATCAATTCCTTCCTTCTGAGAATATCCTTTACAAACCAATCTAGCTTTATTCCTCACAACTTGTCCAACTTCATTTAAAATTATTCTTAAAAACCCATTTAGTTCCAATAACATTCTTATTTTTAGGCTGAGGAACTAAAGTCCATGTGTTATCTGATCTAATTCTTCTTCCATATCTTTCATCCAACATTCATCTTTACATGCTTTAGTTACCAATATTGGTTCAACTTGAGAGATTAAACATACCTCATCAGCTACCAATCTTCTTCTTATCATCACTCCTTTGTGCTTATCCCCAATGATCTGATCTTCTGAATGATTCAACCTTACATACCTAGGAGTCTTCTGATTTTCTGTTCCTCTTCCCTGAGCTTCAGTTACTCTTGAATTTTCTGATACTGCCAAAGTAACTAGTTCAACATTTTGTTCAAGTGTAGGTGTTATTGATTTAGTTATGATCATTTCCATTGCCGGTTCTTTCTCATAAGTTTTGATTTGACTTCTATTATGCTCATCCACCTTGACATTAGTGCTCTCCACAGTTCTCTGCAATTATTTGTTATAACATCTATATGCTTTGCTATCATTAAAATAACCAAGAAATATTCCTTCATCACATCTAGGATCAAATTTTCCAATGAAATCATCTCTCTTGATATAACATTTACTACCAAATATTTTGAAGTACTTAACTATATAGGTGTATTTCCAAACGATAACTCATAAGGTGTCTTACTGGTTTCTCCTTTGATATGAACTTTGTTTAATGTATAAATTGTTGTGCGCACTGCTTCTCTCCAGTAGATATGAGGTAGATTAGCTTCCATCATCATGGTTCTAGCAGAATCCAAGATAGTTTTGTTCCTTCTCTCCACAACTTTATTCTGCTAAGGTGTTCGGGGAGCAGAAAATTGTCTCCTTATGCCATGCTTCTCACAACATTTATTAAACTCACCAGATGTAAATTCTCCACCATGATCTGACCTTTAGAAATTAATCCTCAATCTTGTCTCAGTCTCAACCTTAGCTTTAAATATTTTAAACTTTTCAAAAGCCTTAGATTTCTCCCTTAGAAAAGTAACCCACATCATTCTAGAATAATCATCAATGATTAGCATAAAATATCTATCACCTTGAAAACTTTTGATTCTAGCAGGACAACACAAATCAATATGAATAAGATCAAAAACATCATT